>NC_058130.1:94677887-94730789 GCF_016433145.1 Gracilinanus agilis
GTCTTGCTTCCACCAAGAAACTTTCTCTGACCATGGCAGATTACAATGATCTCTCTGTTCAGAATTCTCAGGGTATTTGTAAGCAGTGTCACATGATGAAATATTTTATCATACTCTGTTCCAGATGAGTAGAATAAGCATTGCTAGATGGGAACAGAGACCCAAGAAGATAGCATCTAGCTGCTTCTAGGTATGTTTAAATTATTCACATTTTGAGGCACTTAATAAACTGACATACGAGTCATTGTTAGTGATCTTAGTAAATGAGGAGGGGCAGCTAGCTGGCTCTGGGGATAGAGAGCCAAGCCTAAAGATGGGAGTTCCTGGGTTCAAAGCCTCAGACACTTTCTATTTGTGTGACCCTGGGCAAGATACTTGACTCCAACTGCCTAGCCCTAACTGCTCTTCTGCTTAACCAATACTTGAAGGTACTGATTTTAGGCTGGAAGGTAAGAGTTAAAAAAATGAGGTGGTGTCACCAGGGTGAAGAATAAATATTCCCCCACAAAAGGGAACAGAATGGAATCTGATAACTATTGCCCAACAAACTTGATTTTCATTCTTAATTAAATTCCTAATTTCAATTCCTCATAAAATTCTTAATCTAAATTCCTAACATGAAAGGATGATATGCGGGCATTTAGAAAAGGAAGTAGTAATTGCTAAAACCTATGAGGCTTCATTGATTACGAGTCATGCACAACTAAATTCATTCACTTCTGTCAGGGTTATTAGACAAGCAGAACAGAGGAATACAAGCCCTAGCATACAAATATGCCAATAAAACATTAAGCACAGTCTCTCATACTGCATTTGTGGATAAGATGGAGAAATGTGGGCTAGATGAGAGTAGGCAGATTTAGACTTGGTTGAGTGTTTGGACTCAAAGAATAATAATTAATGATTTCACCTCAACCTAGAAGAAGGACTCTAGGGGAGTGGTCTAGGGATCTGTTTTTGTTCTTCTGGTGTTCAACATTTTTATCAGTGGCATTAATGAAGGCGGTCACAGAGAACATGCTTGTCAACTTTCTAGTAGAAAAATAAATTTATAGAAGACACAAAGCAGAGAAAGGTAGCTAATATAACAATTAACAATAATGAGCCCCCCAAATATTCTTGACAGGTCAGAATGGTAGGCCATATTTAATAAAATGAAACTGAATAGGGGAAAATACAAAAGTTCAGGCTTGGAATTTTTAAAAAATCAACTTTATATATATAGGAGAATGAAGACATGTTTAGAAAATAATTGCTGTGAAAAGGATCTAGAGATTTTTTAATCAAGTGTGACATGACAGGCCCAAAAGTTAATGCTATTTCAGATGACATTAAGAAAAGCAGAATAGTCAGAATGTGGGAGGTGACAGTTTTGCTCTACACTGTCTGGTCAAACAACATCTGGAATACACACATACCTTATTTATTGTGCTTTGCTTCACTGAACTTTGCAGATATTGTGTGTGTGTGTGTGTGTGTGTGTGTGTGTGTGTGTTTTTAAACAAACTGAAGGTTTCTGGCAAACCTGCATCAATCAAATCTATTGGTGTCATTTTTCCAATAGCATGGGCTCACATTGTGTCTTTGAGTCACATTTTGGTAATTCTTGCAATATTTCAAATTTTTTCATTATGATGTCTTTTATGGTAATCTGTGATCAGTGATCTTGAGGTGTTACTACTATAATTGCTGTGGGCTGCTCTGAATCACCCCCGTATAAGATAGTGAATTAATCAATAAACAGTATATGTGTTCTGACTGCTCCACCAATTGGCTGTTTGCCATCTCTTTCCCTCTCCTTGGGCCCCCTCATTCTAAGACATAAAAATACTGAAATGAGGCCAGCTAAAAACCCCAAGTGTTTAAATGAAAGGAAGAGACAATAGATGGAGCAAACTTCATTGCTGTCTTATTTTAAGAAATTGCTAGAGCCACCCCAGCCTTCAGCAACCATAACCCTGGATCAGTCAGTCATCAGATACACTGAGGCAAGACACTCCACCAGCATAGTTAAAGAAAAGCCTTTCTATGGGCTGGTGCAGCAAATTGGAAGTAAAGCAGATGAGGAAGGGTCAAGCCATGGATGAAACGGATTCAAAACAGGGCATGGGATAGAAGCTCTGCAGTGCCCTCTAGAGGAAATTACCAACATTACACATATGTTGAAACCGACCTGCCCTTCATACTTCTTATGTTCATATCATGGTATGGTCCATGTTGGACGTATTAGGGAGTTACTGCATCTTTGCTAATATCTTTCCTCTCTTTCTCACGAAGGGGTACAGGGGGCTCTGGCTTCTCCAGGGTAAAGCAGGTAGGTACACAAGCCCTGCCTAAAGACTACCATGTCAAAACTGGGGGGTTTATCACCAGAAAAATGGCCACCAAAGGATGGATTATTTGTGTGTGTGCTTGTAGGCTATTTTGTTTTTGCCACAGAAAATAATGAAGCTGGACTACTAGGGTGGGGTAGGGGTGGGTTATAATCTATGCTAGAGAAGAGAGTATCCATACCAGTGAAACTAGGATCTTTTCAAATGCTTAAATATGGTTTTTATACATTTAAAAATGTAAAAATTTCCACTGTTAGGTCACTGGATTTACAGTCAGAAAACACAGACATGAGCGTGGGTTCCTCCATTTACTAGGTATATGACCTTGGAAGAGGCACTTTGCCTTTTTCCTCATCTATAAAATGGGAGATAAAAGGTGCCCTGCCAACAATACAGGAATGTGGTAAGGAAAGCATTTTGTAAACTTCAGAGTAAAGGGGAGAGCATCACCAGCTCTTTCTAGTTAGGAGAGCAAGGATCCTTATCTTTAAAAAAATTTTTTAAAAAACCCTTACCTTCCTCCTTAGAATCAATACTGTGTATTGGCTCCAAGGCAGAAGAATGGTAAGGGTAGGCAATGGGGGTCAAGTGACTTGCCCAGGGTCACACAATTGGGAAGTGTCTGAGGTCAGATTTGAACCCAGGAGCTCTTGTCTCTAGGCCTGGCTCTCCATCCACTGAGCCACCCAGCTGTCCCCAAGAATCCTTGCGTTAAGGGTGACACCTCCTTCCTCTCAGTCTCCCTCCCTCCCTCACTGGATGAGGTACACATATAGATTTAGAAAGGAGCTTTATCAGTCATCTAGTCCAGCTCTCATTTTACAGATGAAGAAACTGGGGCTTGAGGAATTTAAGGGAGATGGCCAAAGTCAAGTTTATATTTAAGTGGTAGAGTTGGGATTTGAACCTGGGTCTTCAAATTTCAAACCCAGGGCTTTTTGACACTAAATTAAAACAAGGAGCTTTTCCTCTTCTGCTTCAGGGCCCCTGGGAAAAGGGGGAGATAGCGAGGAGGAAAGCAACCAGGCAGCAAAATAATGGACTTAGTGTCAGGAAGACCTGAAGTTAAATCCTGCCTCGAATGATTACAAACTCAGATACAGACTAGGTAGCTTGATCCTGAGCAAGTCACATAGCTTTTCTCAGCCCAAGTTTCCTCATCTGTCAAATGGGGACAGTCACAGCATCTCCCTCTCAGAGCCATTACAACGATTGAATGAAACATCCAATGCAAATCAAATGCTTTGTGAGCTTTAGAGCACTCTATAAATATAAAGAATTATTATTCTTCTGCTATGTTTCTAAGGTAAAGCTCCATCTAGGTCTTCCCAACACAGAGGACACAACCCCACAGAGGTTTATGCAGATGTGTAGGGGCAAAGGCGTACCCTGACGCAGAAGCACCAGCAGAGGGCCACGTGGGGGAATGCTGGCAGGAGGCCGAAGCCCAAATACCTTTGATTAATAATTTAGCTGAGGACACGAGGGACCCTGCCCGGAACGTGATGGTCCCTGAGTCCTGGGGCCCCAGGTCCCTGAGGGTCAAGGTGTGGACTGTCCCGCCGTGCATTGAGATGGAACTGAAGGGCCCGTCCTGGAGCAGGGTCCCATCCAGCCACCAGCGGGCCCCGCCGATCCCCCCGGCAGACAGCTCACAGCAGAAGGTGGCTGCCTCACCCACAAAGACGTCGACATTCTGTAAACCGCGCACTAGTCGAAATTCATCCTCTGTGTGACAAAGTGAGAACAAAGGGGAGCGTGGGCTGGGGCCTGGCACGTCACCTTTCATACTGTAGGCTCTCAAGACATTCTGGCTGAATGAATGAATGAATGAATGAATGAATGAATGAACAAATAGGTAATAGGACGCTAGACCTCCGAGACTTGACATGGACTGTACTGAAGGGTTTCTTCAATATTTACATAAAGACTACCCCGGTGGTTCAATATTTTTTGTCAACGTTAACATGGAGAATAGAAGTCAGTAAAATATACATTTTTTTCAGTGGCCTGCTAATTCCTTAAGGACAATGATTATTTTCTTTTTGTTTTTGTGTCTGCAGGGGCTTACCAATGTCATGCCAGGAGGAGGCCCTTAATAAATGCCTTTTTTTTTTTTTAATTCTTACCTTCTCCTTAATATCAGTTCTAAGACAGAAGAGTGGTAAGGGGTAGGCAATCAGATTAAAGGGACTTGCTCAAGGCCACACAACTAGAAAGTGTCTGATGCCAAATTTGAACTCCAGGTTCTTTTGACTCCAGGCCTGGCACTATCTATCCATTGCACTGCCTAGCGGCTCCAAGAAATGCCTACTGAATTAATGAAATAATTCATGGATGTAGGCATTCATTCATTCATTCAACAAATACCTAATAGATTACCTCAAATGGGGGATATCCCTAAAGCACTCACATTTGTCTCTGATACACACTGTAGAAAGAGTCATTTGGGCACCCATTTTGCTGTCTATATTTATTTTCCTTGGGTCAGTTTAAGCTGCCCTTGCCTACCATCACACACACCTCATTGCAAGGGGATGGGGAGAGGAAGTTGGGGGGTGGGGAATGGTACCCTGGAATTAGAAGGCCACGGCAAACAAACCATAAAGTAGACGTGTGGAATTTGAGGGCTCTCCAAGCCAAAGAACCTTATGAGCCATCTAGTTACCCTCCCTCCTCCATCCCCACCAGCAACCAGTACAAAAATGCCTTCTACATCAGCAGAGCACCATGGAAAGAACACTAGACTTAAATTTAGGGGGCTGGGGTTCAATCTAGCCTTAAATATTTACTGTGAAATTGTAGGCAGGTAACCTCACCTCTGATCTTTCAGGTACTTAGCACAGTGCCTGGCACAGAGTAGGTGCTCTAATGCCATTTTATGTATAAAAGGCTGATGAGAACACTTGCAGGACTTTTTTTTTAAGGTGAAGAAAGTGTTTACAGCATGATAGAAATGAGAGTTATTCCCAAGTTGAGGGCTCACTCCCTGACAAGGCAGCTGTTTCCATTATGGCACATTAAGCTTTAATGATTGGAAATGCTTCCTCATTGTGGGTCCAAATCTATCTTTTTGTAAGTTCCAACCACTGGCTGAAATTCTGCTATCTGGAGTGATTCCCAAGAAGTCTATTCTCGTCTTCTATTTGAAAACAGTTTGCACGCCCCCACTGACCCTTCTTTTTTTCTGGCAGATTGGAAAGACTCAGGAGTTATAGTTTTATACCCTAGCTTTGCCACTTTCTGTGGAACGGTGGACAGGTTACTTTCTTTCTCTGGGCCCCAGTTTTCTCACCCCTAAAATGGAGATAATTCTGGTACCAACTTTTTTGCTAGAATCAAATGAGATAATGCCCATAAAAGGCATTGCAGGGTTTGAAAACTCAAAGAGTTTCATCAATTTTGGCATAAAAACTACCCATGTGGTCAAATATTTATAATCTGTGCTACCGGGGGGAAAAAAAGAATAAAAGAAGACCATCAAAGATCCTAGAAACGTTAACTTAGATTATTATCATTATTCTCCCATCAAGATACCTGGAGATGGAACATTTCAATTCTATTTCCTTTTGTTTAATAAATGTACATTGGGTAATTGCTAAGAGCATTAATGCTGTTGAGTTGAGCTTGCCTGCTTATTGAGCTGCTTGAGACTGCAGATTATATTTTCATCACCCAGAAGAGTTTAGTGACAGGTGAAAGTGGTGATTTGAACATGTGTGCCCTTTCTTCAACATTGTAAAAGATATTATGACCAATCTCTAGAGCAGAAATTTTTTACCTTTTTTTGTGTTATGTACCCTGCTAGAAATCTGGTAAAACCTATGGATCCATTCTTAGAAAGTGTTTTTAAATGCATAAAATAAAATACACAGGGTTATGAAGGAAACTAGATTGCTAAATTATAATTATTTTTTAAAAATTTTAACGTTTTTGGACCACCTGAAAGTCATCCCATTTTTCAACTCCCATTTAGGTGTTATCTTCCTGAATTAGAATATAAGCTCCTTGAGGATAGTCACAGTCTGTCTTTCTGCTTGTATATCTCCCAGGCATTAATAGTGTCTAACATGTTGGAAACACTAAATAAATCTTTGTTGCTTTGACTTAATTATTCCTAGATCCTTTAGGGTAACTATATATATATTAGGTTCAGAACAGCTTTTCCTTTACCCCACAGGAAATGTAAAACATTGTTAAAGGACTCACCACAGACCATAAACAATTCAGGAAACACTTAAAGGGCCCCTTTGGGGTCTGTGGAACTCAAAGGAAGAATCCTATTCTAGATGGATAACTTATGGTATAGTAGGTGTCAGAAAAATCTGTTTTGAGTCCTGGCTCTGACATTTACTAATAAAATGGCCCTAGGAAAAGCATTTCTCCTCCTTAAGCCTCAGTTTTCTCATCTATAAAATGAGGATAAAAATAACATATACCACTTACCTTATCATATTGTTGGGAAGAGAGTGGTCTCTTAGCCATCATCTACAATGTACTCCTTCAAGGTAATCTCTAGTTGCTGAAATCCTTCTCTTGCTTAAAGGCCCAGCTCAGGTTCTCCCTCCCTTATGAAGCCTTCTCTGATTCCTTCCCCCACCTCCCAGCTTACACTGACCTCTCCCTCCTTGGAGTTTGTGGAATACTTTGTATGGCTCTTACCTTTGGTTCCATCACACCATTCTTTGTATCATGAGCTTTTTTTTTTTAACATCACATTCCCACCCCACTCACACCCATCTGCTGGTAGACTATAAATCCTTGAAGCTGAGTTTATGTCAATTTTTTTTTTAGATTCCAATGGGCTTACATACAGTAGGTACTTAGAAAACAGATATTATATTGAATTGAATGCCTTTCAAAGCCTTACAAAGGACTTGTCCAAGGTGCCATTGGTAGTAAATGTTAGAAGCAGAATTTGAACCCAGATGTTTGGCCTTCTGCCTATACCTTCCAAAGTCCCAAACAACAGCTTATCTCCTTGTAAAGGCATCCAATGGATCAAGCAAATCTCTTGATCAAAATCTTTTATTGTTTTGATTTTTCAGGGATCCCTCCTTTCTTCCTACGTGTTCACAAACTATCCCTTTAATGATGTGCCCTAGGATTTTGTCAAGAATAGAATCCAAGTGTCATGAGATTACTATCTTCTACTTGTAAAAAAAATTGGGACATTTTTTCTTTTCCAGTCCCAGGACATCTCCATGCCAGATGTTTTTTTAAAAAAGGTCTTGACA
Source organism: Gracilinanus agilis (assembly GCF_016433145.1). NCBI lineage: Eukaryota > Metazoa > Chordata > Mammalia > Didelphimorphia > Didelphidae > Gracilinanus > Gracilinanus agilis. Next base: position 94,685,458 of record NC_058130.1, read on the forward strand.
AATAACCTTGTTTATAGTTTATGGGAAGTCTCTAAACGATTACATTCACAGCTTCCCTCTCAGTCATTTACTAACTACATAGGCACCCTCTACCCTAAACCTAGATCTAATAGTCTAAGAAATTCTTTCTGCTAAGGTTCATGATGCATCTTTGGAGGTTGACAACTTGGAGGCAACCACATTCTCCCACAAAATGTTTCTTAGTGCCTCAAGTAGAGGAAAAATCTCAAGGAGTCCATTGGTCTAAACCTAAGCATAGCAGTTGTTATATCCTTAAATAATCTCAACAGAGGGGCAGCTAGGTGGCTCAAAGGATAGAGAACCAAGCCTAGAGGAAGGAGGCCCTGGTGGGTTCAAATCTGGTCTCAGACACATTCTAGCTGTGTGACCCTGGGCATGTCATTTAAACCCAACTGCCCAGCCCTTTCTGCTCTTCTGCCTTAGAACTGATACTTAGGGTTGATTTTAAGCCAGAAAGTAAAGGTTTAAAAAAAATAATCCCAACTTGCTGCTGGGGCCACTGTAGGACAGTGACCTTTGGATATCACCATTTGTCTAAGAATGTCAAACTTGTGACACAGCCCTTCTTTCCTCCCCAACCTGTCCCTCTCACCATCCCAGGCTAACCTTGTATGGAGACAGTGGCTGTGCTCTGCTTGTCTCCAGCAATGCAGGTATAGGCACCAACATCCTCTGGTTCCAAAGTGTGGATGACAAGTTCTGCCTGTGTGCCCACCTGGCGGATCTCATACTTGGCACTGGCCTTCAGGACCTGCCCTCCTTTTCTCCATTCCACAGGGGTGCCGGGGGCAGAAATTTTACAATGCAGGACGGCTGTGCTTTTCTCTGTTGAAGTAACATCCTGGAGCTCTTCTTGGAAGTGTACAGGTGTTGCTGCTGGAAGGAATGTCTAATTCAGTTCATTTCAAAAATATTTATTCAAAATATCTCCCTGGGAAAGAATGCTAACCACATTGAGAGAAGGAACTATGGGAGTAGAAATGCAAAAGAAGAACATATGACATCACTTATCAATGTATATATGGCAATGTGATTTGGGGTTTAGGCTTTAAAAGATTGCTCTATAGCAAAAATGAATAATACGGAAATAGGTATCAAGTGATAACATTTGTACAACCTAGTGGAATTGTTTGTCGGCTCTGGGAGGGAGAAGGGAAGAGAATGAATCATGGAAACATGGAAAAATATTTAAAAATTAAAATAAAAAATCTCCCTTGGAATTGGTTTAGATCAGTGCACCACAGCTTTTTGTTACTCTAAAAAGCCTATGATCACGAATTGGTAGAGAATATTTTCAGAAATTATCTTGTTCAATCCCTTCATTTAAATGTAACCTGTAACATACTGTCTCCTAGTCTAGTTTACACAGACCAGGTTCCATCTTGGCAATAAATCCAAAGACTAATATCTCTTTGGCTCCTTCCCCAGAGTTTGCTCTGAGAAAATCTCTGAATATACTAGTCTAGGTATCTACATATGTAAATGTAAAAATTCCCAGATGCTATACAAGTATTCCAGATATCATTGTATATATTGAGCTTTTACTTCACTTCACAGAAAATGCAGAATCATTTCAAAGGATTTACAAAAATCCATAAATAATTCAGGAAACACATAAAGGATTCATAACAATCCATAGCCAATTCTTACCATTCCCCTTCCTGTCTGCTGAATTCCACTTTCCATTTGTAAAAAAATTGGGACATTTTGCCTTTTCCAGTCCAAGGAAACATCTCCTGTTCTCTGCCATCATTGAAAGACTACCGACAATGGCTCAACAATTATCTTTGCCCCCTTCATGACTGTTAGCTTCTTCTTTCTCCCTAAAGTGCTTTTCCTTCTTAGGGGTTCCTGTCTATTTGCCCTGGTTACCTGGAGAGTAAAGATCCATGTCTCTAGCCTTTCCACTTCCTACTCTAGGACAGAGATGACACCTGAACACTTTGGGTACACAAAAGTGTTGTTTGGTATTAGCAGAAACACAAGTAACACAAACTTTGCAGGCTACTTCTAAATCCTCCTTACCCTCCACACCCCCTTGAAGGAAGATCTCAGACCACTGTCCCCTTAATGGTAACTCCTTTGGTTTCTTGTGGTAAATATGTTACTGCCATAGTTTTTCCTTGGGCTGAGATCAGTCTCTAGGGATTAATGAATTTTATATATGCAATATAAATAAGTATATAAAATAAATATATAATTACATATATGTTATATGTCTTGTATATAATTAAATATATTTTATATGTTATATATGACTATAATATACAAAATAAATAATATCAATATATTATACATAATTTTCTATCATATATAATTATTATGTATATTATATATAGGGAGTGTGTATATACATTTAGCAAATGTCCTGCCTTTTCAACAGAGACAGGGTGACACTATAATAATAATGATGATGATAATTCTGAGAGTCTCTCAGAGTGCCTACTGTGTGTCAAGTATGGTGCCAAGCACTTAATAATTATCTGATTTGATCTTCACAACAATCCTAGGAAGTAGGTATTATTATTCCCATTCTGAAGCTGAAGCAAACGGAGGTTGAGTGACTTGCCCAAGGTCACAAAGCTAGTGTCTGAGGATATATTTGAACTTAAACCTTCCTGATTCTAGCATTTTTATTTCTGAGTAAACATGTACTTCAATTGACAGAGCTGTTGAAGTGATAGAACGCTATCCACTGCACCAATTGGCTGGCTGCCTTCTATTTTTATCTTTATTTTATCTGCTGACTTTAGTTAGAAATGAGCACATTCCTGACACACCCAAATGGAAACTGAAGCAAATGGAGCAGAAACCCATTTATCTTCAATCCCCTAAAATCAGAAATCCAGAGATCTAATTAAGTCTAATTACCTACTATGTTTTTTCTTGGGCCCCTCCCCCAGAGATTCGTCTCGCTCCTTGCACCTCTCTAGCCACTTGGGTCTACTAGAGTACTTTATCTGTGCCTCAACTAGAGCCCCATTAAGCTCTGCACTGACCATATTTGTGTGTACATATATATCCCCCAGTAGGATCTAAGGTTCTTGATACCAGGGGCTGTTTCTTTTTTTTAAACTTTCTTTTCCCTAGCATCACACACACAGTAGGTATTTTGCTGAACTGAATTCCTTGCCAAGATAGATCGTTCTGCCTAGACTCATGATGACTCAACTTTTTTATAAAAAGACTTTGATATGGGATTTTGTCTACAGCTTATTGAAAATCTAAACAAAATTAAATCTACAGATTCTCCCTCATCCATACACTTGTTTCATCTCCATCCTCTACCTAAAAAAAAAACAAACACAAAACATTTCTCCCCTAAAATTAATGATGTATCCTTTAGGGTTAACAACTTGGAGGACAACCACATTCTCCCACTAAATATGACTTTGTGGCTAATAAACAGGCAAAACCCCAGATTAGACCGAAGTATGACATTTGTCATATATTTAAGGGGTCTCAGAACTATGTTATTTTCTTAGGTCATGTTTCTGGGGATTCAGATCCCTGAGATGAACATTAAATAGGCTCATTTGGCCAGTAGGACACAAAACCCATCCCAGGATTCTGCCCTCGTCACCCCTCCACTCCCACTCCTCGCCATTTAACCTTGAATGGAGACAATGGCTGTGCTCTGTTTGTCTCCGGCGATGCAGGTGTAAGCTCCAACGTCTTCTGCCTCTAAGGCGTGGATGAGGAGCTCTGCGCGGGGGCCCGCCTGGCGGATCTCGTACTTGGCACTGGCCTTCAGAACCTGCCCTCCCTTCCTCCATTCCACAGGGGTGCCAGGTGTGGAGATTTCACAGTGCAGGATGGCTGTGCCTTGCTCTGTTGAAGTCACGTCTTGGAGTTCTTCTTGGAAGTGTACAGAAGGAGCTGCTGGCGGCAGATTTCCAGTTCAGATCAGTTCAATTTGCATTTATCCAAGACATGAGTAACTTTGATGTGGCTGAGACCAGAAAGTCCTGACTCTTGCCCTTCATGATATATCTGAGCACTTCAATTCACCGGCACAGATCAGAAATTCTCTTGGCTCTCAAATCACTGGCTAGCTTTCCCCCATCCATCTATCCTATCATTTATCTCACACCATGGCACCACCTAGCCCAGGACAGAAAAGACCTGGCTTTGAATTCTGCATCGAACCCTTGGTGGCCATGGACAAGCCAGCTAAAATTCTTAAGCTTTGGTTTCCTCCTCTAAAAGAATAGTGCCAGTAGTACCTAGCTCCCAGGGTTGTTGTAAGAACAAACAAGATTTTATATATATGTATATATAAAGTTATATATATATATATATATATAAACATGCCATTCTTTTATTACTGTTATGGTATGATGGGAAAAACACTGAACTTGAAGTCCCAAGACCTGAGTCCCAGCCCTAATTCTGGCTTTATTTTTGTATAATCCTACTCAAGTGACTAAGCCATCTTGAACCTCAATTTCTGAATCTTTAAAAGTGAGGATAAAAAAATATTTGTGTTATCCCTTCACAAAGTAATTGCTATTTAAATGTGTTGTTACTATAACATTTATAGGAAGATCTTTATCGGCAGAATTATTATTATTGTTATTGATGGTAATCATAATTTCATTCTCTTAGGACCATAGGGGTCATTAAGAAGGCAGAAGGAAGGCAGGTCATTAGAGGCCAGATGGAGATCTCAGACAGAGCCCAGAAAGAGATTGCTTACTCGAATCCTCTTATTTTCCACATGAGGACATTGGGGTCTAATGAGAGAGAGCCAAGGGTTCAGGTTGACCCGAGCAGCAGGTAACAGAGGTAGGATTTGAATGTAGGTCTTCTGTTCTAGGGCTCTTTTCATTATGCTATTCTAAGAGAAGGAGCTAGTGCCTAATGGGCCAGGGTGTTTGAGGGGCACAACTGAGACCTCCTATGGACACGGGGGAGAGGGGGCAGATGGCTGACCTGTGATGCAGAGCTGGGCCTCTGAGCTGATGGTCCCCACGTGAAAGCTGACCACGCCAGCGTCCTCTACAGTCACCTTCCGGAGGGTGAGTGTGTGGACAGTGCCACGCTCCACAGTGATCTCGTTCATCTCATTGGACTGGAGGGGCACGCCGCCCAGGCGCCACTGGACCTCCTGCCCCGGGGCCCTTGACAGCCGGCAAACAAACTTGGCATCCTCACCCTCACACAGCTTCATGTCCTGAAGGGGCTCCACAATGTTGACCTCGGGTGCTGTGGGGTCACGGGGAGCAAGACATCGATTCATTAAGTCTGGAAGGGAAGCCCCCGTCCCTTCTCCCACCAAGCACGGCACTCCCTCCCAAGGGCAGGGATGAGGTCTGCCCCACGAGCCTGGAACTCTCTATGGGTAATGGCCATGTTTCCTCTTTCCTCTGCATGGAGGACCGCAGATACACCTGCAGCCTATCTAATCCAGCTCCTCTCATCCCTTTGACCTGCCCAGGATCACACAGCTACACAGAGGACAGGAGACTCAGACCCAATCCTCCTGCCTCCTGGTCCAGGGTTCCATGGCTCCCAGTCATGTCCCAGGAGCCTACTGAATGTCTGATTGAGCTAAAACACCATATTAGGTATTTTTTTTTATTGATTTTGCATTGCTTATGGGATTTTGAAGATCCTAGAGGAAAAAAGAATTGTATTTCATATTCATTAATTTATTCTAACCCAAGAAAAAATGACCAACCTGGTTGGGAAATTAGACCCACTGGATTTAGAGTCAAGACTCTGGCACTTAATAGCTGTGTGGCCTTGGACAAGTCACTTAACCTTTTTGGCCCTCTCTATTGTCACCTGTAAAAAGAGATCTCTCAGCTTTCTTATAATCCTGACATTCTAGGATCCTGCAAATTTCTGAGCTTGCTTCCAGTTCTAAATCCTAGGACCTTGTAGATTTTTTTTGACCACTGGAATTTGGAGCAAGGGAAGAAAAGGCAGAAGGAGCCTTCTTTCTTTGGCCTCTGAAAATAGTTCAGCATGGTCTATTAAAGCCAGACGTGGATTCCCTTGGTGGGAGAAGAAGCAGAGGAATGGAGAAGGGGAAGTGGAGACGGCACAGAGAAGGTGAGGAGGACAAGGGGAATGAACGGGCTGTGGGGTGGCAGAGATCACTTTCTGCTCACCTGTGATGCTCAGCGTGGTGGTTGTCTGCTGGTCCTTGGAGTCACAGGTATAGCTGCCAGCATCTGAGGCTTGCACGTCTCGGATGACCAGTTCCACCACAGCCCCATTCTGCCTCATCTCATACTTGGCGCTGGGCTGAAGCCGGACAGACCCCCGCATCCAGAAGACTGGGGCATCAGGCCTGGTGAGCTCTGCCTGGAGAACGGCCACAGCTCCCTCTGGGGCTACTTGGGGCTGCAGCTCCTGCTTGAAGAGGGCTGGGGCAGCTGGGAAGACAGTGGACAGACCGAGTCACTCTCAGGGTCAGGACGAAGGACAAGGCACATGGACTGCAGATGGAGTTGGAGCAAGGAGGGGGCAGGATCCTATTGACCTCCATAGTGCTCCTGGGGGCAAGCGCTGGTCAGGCTCTAGGCCAATTCCAGAAGACTGACTGCCTCCCACATCCTTACAAATGATTCTGGGGTTCAGAGCCATACAATCATAATATCTTAGTGCTGAAGGGTACCTTGGAGATCATCTCGTCCGATTTCATTGTACAGATGATGAAATGGAAATTCATAATAATTGAATGGCTTACCTAAAGTCACAAAGCTAATAATAAACAGATTTTAATTAATTACTATGTCCTTCTGGGTAAATCACACAACTTACTGGTGACTCAGCTTTATCAGCTGTCAAATGGAAATAATGTTCCTTTTTCCAACCTACTATGAGGTTCAATGGTAAAGCTCTTAGCTTTAGCAGACACTCGATAAATGATTGTTTAAAAAGAAAGATACAAAAGTTCTTTGGAAAATGCTAAATTTTTTGCAAATATTTGCACTGTTTTAATTCTTCTACTTGGAAATCATGCTAGATCTACCCAGTCAATTAGTCAATTAATAAACATTTGTAAAGTGCCTATTACTTGCCAGGCACTGAGCTAAGTGCTAGAGATACAAAAAGAAGCAAAAGATAGTTTCTGCCCTCAAGGAGCTCACACTAAAGAGGAAGACAAAATGAAAAGGGATATATAGAAAACTAGGAATGAGTAGGCCTTCCCTCAGCCCACCTTAAGCCTCAAAGGACCCATGTCTCAGCTGCCTTCTCCTACCTTGAATGGTCAAAGTTGCTGTTGTCTTTTCCTTGGCACTCTCGCACGTGTATTCGCCCTCGTCCTCGGCGGCAAGGTGGTGGATGCTCAGGGTCTGGATGGTGCCCTGTTGCTGGAGCTCATACTTGGCGCTGGGGGTAATCTTCTCCCCACCCTTCCTCCACTCCACCTGGGCCCCTTCGGAAGCCAGCACACAGCGCAGTGTGACAGTGGATGCTTCCTTGGCCTCCACGTTCTGCAGCTTCTCTGAGAAGGCAGGAGTTGGGACTGGAAGAAAGGAGGAGGCTTAGAGGCACTGATTCATTGAGTTTTGGTTCCTTGAGCATGGTCTAGAGAGGGGTAGTGACTTAGCCAGATCACAGAGCCGTACCATGACTTAAACCCGAGTCTTCTGACATTAAACCCAGGACTTTCCCCCATCTTGGGATTCAGGTGCTCTCTCCTCTGCTCACCCTTCCCCTGGGCATATTGTTATCACTAAACTCCTCTCAGGAAAAATAATTCTACCTCTTCTAACCAACCCAGTGGATATTTTCACTCAATGGACATTTATTAAGCATCTATAATATGCAAAGACATAAGCTAAGGGATATATAAAGGCTGGCTTGACAGATCCATTTTCAAGGAGCTGACAATTTAATGGAGAGTAGCAGAAGACCAAACCACAGTAACCATGTGGTTAGCACAGTCCCTGGAATACAGGAGGTGATTATTAAATGTTTATTGACCAACTAGAATGAGAGGAGGGGTCCAGGCAAAGTTAGAAATCTGAGGAGAGACCATTTTCAACCAACAGTTTTGTAATATTTTTGTTGATGTTGTTGAGTCATATCCAACTCTGTGACCCCATCTGAGGTTTTTCTGATTAAGACAAGGAGTGGTTTTGCCATTTCCTTCTCTAGCTTATTTTACAATTGAGGTAAATAGGGTTAAGTGGCTTGCCCAGAGTCATATAGCCAGTATGAGGCTAGATTTGAATTCAGAAAGAACAATGCCTTGTCTGGGGTCAGGAGGATTCTATCCTGTTATACAGTGCTTTAGGGATTGCAAAGTACTTTACAAATATCTCATTTGATCTTCACAATCTTGGGAGATATGCATATTATTATCTCTTTTTTATAGATAAGGCAAATGAGACTTAAAAGAAAAGTGATTTTTCCAGGATCACACAGTCAATATCTGAGGCAGGATTTGAACTCGGACCTTCCTGATTCAAGGTCCAGTGCTCTAGACACAGACCCACCTAGCTGCCTGGGAAAAAGAGGAAAGTTCTTCACTAAATGCTTTGGATCCAGGTTAGAATTAGAATCTCTGTATATACCTCACCTTTGCATAGTGCTGAAGGGTTTTAAAAATACTTTCCTCATAATAACCCTGAGACAGGTAGGACAGGCATTATTTCCCCCATTTTAGAGATGAAGACATTGGAGTTCAGGGAAGTTGTGACTTCTCCAGAGTCTTGTGGTTTTTTATGTCTCCCCTCGTCAACTAGACTATCAACTTGTTGAGTGCTGCACTTGTCTGGAGGGGTGCGCTGGTAAATATCAATTGGAGGGACATGGGTGAGGAATGTATGCACAACCCACATATAAATTTTATCTGCATTCTGGTATTTTCTCCATCACTTTTAAGTCTAAATAATCAATAAAATAGTAAATCAAGCCTTGATTTATAGTATTTACCTAATTCTGAGGTGCAAATGTTCCTCCTGAAAACTTAATGATCAGCTCCAGCCTCTAGCATTGCACTGTTCTCATGGGTCGTCTACCTTAACTAGAGGTCTGTCTTGCCACATCTCCACACATTGAAATCCTCTTCCTTAAAGACCAACTTAGATGCTAATTTTTTGGTGGTCTTCTCTGATTCCTTACCCCACCCAGTCTCTGAGATAAAAGGGATCTCTCCTTCCTCAGTTTCCCAGGATGCCATGTCTAAATTTTTCCTTTGTCCCTTCATTTTAATTTGTGTCATACCCACTTGAGAAGTGTCTTATCACCACTCTTATTAGAATATAAACTCCAAGGCAGGGTTTGTGTCTTACAACATCCTTGTTATCACCAACACCAGAGTAGAAAAGGATCTTATGAACAGCGGACACTTAATAAGTGCTTGTTGAACTATACTGAGTCTAAACCTTGTTTCTCCTCCAGCAAAAAGCACAATATCCTGTACCAAAGAAATGCTTAACAATGTTGTTTAAATGAATTGGGTCCTTGGCATGGCTAGCACATAGCAGAGGGCTAGTAGGTCCTCAGTGAATATTTGTTAATTGATTGAGAATGTTTTAATATCCCAACTGACCCATTGACCATTGACCCAAGTTTCTCTTCCCCCAACTCTTGGTTTCTCCCACCCACAATCTCCCAGGCAGGGTCCAACCCAGCTACCTTTGACAATGAGCTCTGCTGTTGTTGTGTGGCGGCCCACAGAGAAGGAAATGGTGCCCGTGTCCTCTGGTGTCACATTCCTCAGTCTCAGTGTGTGTGTCCGGCCTCCCACCACTGAGATCTCATTCATCTCATTGTTCTGCAAGGCCAAGCCTTGGAGCTTCCATTCCACATTCCCTGCCTTCTCCCTGGAGACCTCACAGCGGAATTCCACGTCCTCATCAGCAAATACCTCCATGTTTGTCAATTCTTTGACAATGGTCACTTCAGGTTCTGAGGTGAAGGGAAAAGGGAAAGAGGGATGGGAAAGTCAATGAGAATCTACCTCTGCCTACATGAGGGTTTCTTCTGTCTTTGATACAGATTAGATTAGCCCCTTCACCCATGAGTGGGAAGGGGGATACACAGACTGAGATAGCTCAAGTCATTAATGAATATCCATGACTATAGCTCCTAACTCCAAGAAAAATTTTCACTAACTCCTGTGTTTAGTTTTGCTTTTTTTTCTTCTCAGTACTATCCCAGATCATCTACCATTTCTCTGGCTACTTTCTCCTTCCTTCCTTGGACTCCTACGGAGTCCTTGGAGAGCCCATTCTGCTCTCTGCTGTCTTTTACTCTGAATCTCTTGACCTTTCAAAGATTGTGGCTTGCCAAATCTCAAGAAGTATTCCTACTATCCACTTTCTTTGCTCCTATTTCCATCCTAATGAATGAAGCCGAGGGAAATCACATCATCGGATGAGAGGCTGGTATGCATCGTGAATGTCTCCAAGGGAATATGATGGAGGTGTGTCCTTGGTAATAACTCATTGCTCCTGGCCATAGTTGGGTGTAGAGATGGCACTGAATTTGAAATCTGCCTTCTACAACAGAGCTGATCACCACTTTCCTCTCCTGACAATTTATTTAGAGACAATGATTCCAACCAGAGAAAATGACTGAGTATTTTTAGGCGGTTTTAAGTTCTTGGTCAAAAAAAAAAATAACATAGGGCACAAGTGGTGTTTTCATTTCTGCTATCCTCCAAGTTTTAATTAAAGAGGTGGTTAAAGAAGTGGTGCCTCCCAATGAGATATAGATTTCTGAACCATGGCTTTAAATGTAAGAATGGTCAGGGAATGGAGAAGGGCTAGTATATAGAAATATGCATGGATCTTTAAGAATCTGATCAGGAAAGATCATTTAAAATGAAAGGAGGATGTGAACTGGAACGACCTCCAGGAATTGACACAGAGTGAAAGGAGCAGAACCAGGAGAACATTATACACAGAGACAGATACACTGTGGCACAATTGAACATAATGGACTTCTCTACTAGCAGCAATGCAATGATCCAGGACAATTCTGAGGGACTTAAGAGAAAGAACGCTATCCACATCAAGAACTGTGAGAATAGAAACACAGAAGAAAAACAACTGTTTGATCCCATGGGTCGATGGGGATATGATTGGGGATGTAGACTCTAAACGATCACCCTAATGCAAATATCAATAATATGGAAATAAGTCTTGATCAACGACACATGTAAAACCCAGTGTGTTGGCTACGGGAGGGGGTGGGAGGAGGGGAGGGGAAGAACATGAATCATGCAACCATGAGAAAATATTCCTAATTAATTAATTAATTAAAAGTTTACCCAGATAAATAAATAAATGAAATGAAAGGAGGAGGGAAAGAAAAAACTGCACACATGGAATGCTTGAACAGATACCATAGATAGGAACAGGCAGAACAGAAGGAAGACTACATAGGAGAAATGAGCAGATTGTTCACAGGAGCTAGTATCCAAGAAGTCTGAGATGGTCTCAGTTGTCTAAATAAAGATATACAATATATATGGGTGAGAAATGAGGTAACCAAGAGCTGTTATCATAAAGAAGTAAATTTGATTTTAGAGATGCCCTTAATGCTTGATGGGATGAAAATTAACATGAGAATATAGATATGAAAAGATTTAGAGGGAAGGGCTGTTCCTACAATGTCAAAAGTGTAGGAAATTATCAGGTGAGGAAACTAGACAAGAAGAAATCCAGGCAAACCCTGATTTGAAACCTTAATTTGGGGAGAATGGACTTGAAAGTATCTAGAGAAAACATTGTTAAAGTACCACGGTTTAAACCTGTACAGAGCAAGAAGTCAGTTCAAGAGGGATGGGAAGTCCTCAAAAATGAAATACTGAAGACACAAATGTGGAGTGACACGGTCAGGTCTGTGTTTTTAGTAATATCGCTATGGAAGTTGGATAGAGGAAGAGTTAGAAAGGAGAGGGATTTGAGGCAATGAGATTAGTAAGGAGGCAGCTGCAATAGTCCAGGAGGAAGGTGATAAAGTCTTGAAGTAGAGTGATGACTGTGTGAGTGGAGAGAAAGAGATTAATACCAGAGATGTTATGGAATTTGATTTGAAAAAGTTTGGCAACTGATTGGATCTAAAGGTGAAGGAGAGTGAAGAGAACCAAGGATCACTCCAAGGTCCTGAGCCTGGATGATTAGAGCAACGAAAGGGGTTTGAGAAAAACAAGAAGTTGGGAAGAGGAATGGATTCGGGGTAAAGGTGAGGAGGTAATGACTTCTGATTTAGACATGTTGAATTTGAGATGCCTATTGTGGTTGGTGATGTGAGATGGAGGTGTAGGAGACTAGGGACGGATTTATCAATATGGGAGTGCTTGGCCTATAGACGACAAATGATAACACTGGAGCTGATAGGATCATCAAGGAATTATAGAGAGAAGAGAAGAATTTAGGTTGGAACCTTGGGGTACATGATGATACAGGAAAGAGGTGAAAAAGGAGCAGCCAGACAGGCAGAAAGAGGAGGGAAGGAGTGGGGGAGAGACAGAGAGAGAGACACACAAAGACACAGAGAGAAAGAGACAGACAAACAGAGAGAGGTGACCCAAAAAAGAGAAAGCATGCAATGTGATCACTGGTCATGTCAGAAAGGAGGAAAAGTCATGAGTTTAGGCAAAAAAGAGGTTACTATTAACTTTGGAGAGATAAATTTCTGCTGAATGATGAGGTGCAAAGCCTAACTAGGAAGAGTTGAGAAGAGAGACAGGAGAGAAAGTAAAGGCAGTGAGAACAGATGGCTTTTCCAGGAGTTGGGCTATGAGAGAGAAGAAAGGTATGACTCCAATTTGAGGGAAAGTGGGGTCAAGTGAGAATTTTTTTAGGATGGATGAGACTTGGGCATGTTTGAAGGCTGCAGGGAAGGAATCTTCCTGATTCCTGATAGGACAAGACGAAAGATTTTATGGCATGGAACAGAAGAGAAAGGAAGCTCACTCCAACACAGCAGTTAGAATATGGGAGTTTTCTTTTTGTTTCCATAAAGGCAGACCTAGCCAAGATGGCACAGCACACAGCAAGGAGCAATGAGGGTTTCTAGCTGTGTGAACCCTGGCAAGTCACTTCATCTCCCATTGCCTAGCCTTTGCTGCTCTTCTATCTTACAACTAAAATTAAGATGGAAGGTAATGGTTTGAAAAGAAAAAAACAATGAGGGACACTCCATCATGGAACTTTTATTTGCTATTGTTCAGTTGTATCTAACTCTTCATGGTCCCGTGGACCATATTAGTCCTATGGGATTTCCTTGGCAAAGATACTGGAGTGGTTTGCCATTTCCTTCTCCAATGGATTAAGGCAAACAGGGTTAAATGACTTGCTCAGGGTCACACATCTAGGAAGTATCTGAGGCTGGATTTGGTCCTGGGTCTTCCTGACTCTTAGCTCAGTACTCTATCCACTAAGCTCTCTGGCCCCTTCCATATCTAACACTCTATGCCCTCTGGTTCTTTCCAGCTCTAACATTCTATGTCCTCAGATCCTTTCTGGCTCTGACATTCTATGCCCTCAGGTCCCTTCTACTCTCTGCCTTTTCATGTTCCAAGGTCCTTTCCAAATCTGACCTTTTATGATTAATGGCTCCTTAAGGCTGCCCTTCTAGAAAAAAGTGGGGTTTACCTTTCACCTTGACTGTAGCCAGGGTCTTCTGATCCCCAGCCACACAGGCGTACTCGCCAGTGTCCTTGGCCTCCAGGCCATGTATCAGAAGCTCACAGACACTTCCTTCCTTCCTCATCTCATACTTGGAGCCAGGCCGGAGCAGTTCGCCCTCCTTCCTCCACTCCACAGTGGACTGGGCCATGCTCAGTTCACAGTGCAGTCGGGCCGTAGTGCCTTCCTCTAGTTCTTCACTATGCAGACGGGTCTTGAATTTGGGCTTGGGGGCTGTGAAGTGAGGCACAGGGTTGAGGGGCCTGAGAAGTATTATGACACAGGGCAATGTAATGAGGGGCAAGCTGGATGGCTTAGTGGATAAAGATCTAGCCCTGGAGAAGGGAAGTCCTAGGTTCAAATTTGATCTCAGATACTTTCTAGTTCTTCAGACTTGGGGTAAATCACCTAACCCAGTTGCCTAGTTTTCACCACTCTTTTGCCTTGGAACCTATACTCAGTATTGATTCTAAGAGAGAAGATAAGGGTTTTAGAAGTAAAAAAAAGAGTTCATCTAAAGCTCATCTCCTCCACAGAGCCTTGTGGATTAATTCCAATCCTGTGGGATCATTCCTTGCATTTATCTCCATGGAGCTTGGATTGTATACTAAGAGTCCAAGGTTTCATAAGTTTGACAATGCGGGTGTTTTCCACCAGAGACACCAAGCACAATCCTTCTATACATTAATAGATGGTCCCTCATGAGTTGTTGCATACAGACTAAGTTCTTTCCCTGGTAGCCAACCTTCTGGAGGGTTGATGACTTCCTCCATTCATAATTAGCCTGGTCTTCCAACAATAGAAGCAATTCATCTCTGGGCCTGGACCAAATTCCTATCCTGCTTTTTTTTCTAGAACTTGAAGGCCCAGCCTTCCAGAGCCTAAGGTCCACTCTGTGCTATACCAATGCACCAGATGGCTGTGCAGGGATACTTGGCTCTGCTTTATGAATTCGTGTTGTTATTTTATAACTGATATCATATTGTTTCTCATCTATTCGCTTTGTACTCCAGTTAAGACAGTAAGCTTCTTTTTTTTCTCACTCAAACCCATATTCCTCTTGTCTTAGAGTTGATATACTAAACATTGGTTCCAAGGCTAAAGACCAGTGAGGGCTAGGAAATTGGAGTTAAAGTGACTTTCCCAGGGTCCCATAGCTAAGAAGTGTCTGAGGTCAGATTTGAGCCTAGGACCTCCCATCTCTAGGCTTGGCTCTCTATCCAATGAACCATCTAGCTTCCCCAGACTATAAGTTTCTTAAGAACAAGGTTCTTGCCTTCTAATTCTCTCGTAAGTATTGAACAGCCGGGGGGTCCTCTATCTCCCCACTATGCTAGGCACCATTCAGGCCTGAGAATACTGCATATTCACTGCTTCTGTACTGTATAATACTCAAGAAATAGTCATTCAAATAGTTCTGAAATTAGCATATAAACGAATGGGAAGGCAGGATTTTATTTAATCAAATTTGATTTTTCTTGTCCTTAGACCAAGGGCCTAGTATTGAGCAAGCTACATTAAGTTTCTGTTCCTTCCCCTGTAAAATATGGGAGTTGGATTAGAGGGATGCTCATTAGGAACCTTTCCAAACTTGGTGTTCCGTTATTACGAGAATTTTGTTTTTTGTTCAAAACTTTGGGGAGTACTTTAATTTTGAAAACAGAAGTATGCCTGTAGTATGACTTGTCTTGTAGTACTGAGGATAAAGTGACTGAAGTTGTTCAAAGTTCTTCCAGGAAGGCCCTCTAGGTAAAGTGACTCAGGCTGATTTAGATGGATTGGGGTGGGAGGAGGCAGACTAGTAGACCCATTCCTATAGGTCTAAAGAGGATGCAGGGGCATGAATTGGAGGTAAAGATGAGGATGGGGCCATGAAAAACCCTGTCCTTAACTCCAGCTCCAAAGGTTTGGAGTAGAGATAATATGTCTCAGGGGTAAGAAGAAGTCAGACATAAGACAGATAAGGATAAAAGGGAACTGTGTATGGCAGGGAGGAGGAAGGAGAAGCTGCCAGACAGATAGCATGCTCACCATTCACTGTAAGAGAGGCAGTAGTCTGCTGGTCCCCTGTATCACATGTGTAGTCTCCCGTGTCTTCCTGCTCAGCATCATGGATGAGGAGCTCAGCTACAGTCCCCTCGAGCACCATCTCATATTTGGCACAGGGGAACAGCTGGACTGCTCCCTTCTTCCACTCCACGTTTGCGCTCTCCTTGCTAAGCTCACAGTGTAGCCGGACGGTGGAGCCCACTTCCACATCCTGGGCCCTCAGCTTCTTACGGAACACCACAGGCAGGGCTACAAAAATGGAGGCGATGATGCCAAGGCTGGGAATGGTTCTTTCAGGGGCTCAGAAAGAAGGCTCAATCTCATGATCCCAGTTGGTACCCACAGTGCCAAAGATCCCTCTGGCCATCCTTCCTGGAGTTCTGGAAACCCATCCTCACTGTACCTGCCACAGAACCCTCATTTTCCCAGTCTCAACTCACCTTTCACCTTCCAAATCATCTACTAGAATGCAAATGCTTCGCATCCATTAGAATGGAAGCTCCTTGAAGACTGGGGCTATTTCTTGTATTTCTTTGTATACCCCATTCTTAGTAGAATGCTGATACACAGTAAGCACTCAATCAATGCTTATCAATTGACTGATAGATCTATTACCAGTCAAGCTGCTCCTAAATAATTCTTTCTTGACCAGGGGGTTTTCTTGGGTTGATTGAATATCAGAGTATATTGACATTCTCATCACTGAGCACAGTGGACACTACATGAATATTTGCTGAACTGATTTGACTAGAAGGGAATAGACTGATGAGTTGTCTTTGGAATTCCTCTAACTGTTCTCTCTAAAGTATGCATATATATATATATATATATATATGTATACACACACACACACACACACACACACACACACACACTTATTGACTTGTCTTAGTAGGAGACTCCTTCTCCATGGAAATCCTTTCCCCTCTCTGGTCACAGGCTCTTTAAGAGTGGACCCCTTCCTACCATTACAGGCTTCTTACAGACCTCTTCCTTCCCATGTTTCCCCACCTTCCTGATCCTCTGCCATTCAGTGACACTGACCTTCTATACTAGGCTCCATCTCCTGGATCTGGACATTTCCTCTGCCTATCCCCTGTCCCTTGGACTCTCTCCCTTTTCATCTCTGCAGCCTGGCTTCCCTGCTTTCCTTCTGCTTTCAGCTAAAGTTCCACCCTCTGCAGGAGGCTTTCCCTAGACCCTCTTAAAGCTAATGTCTTCTCTCTGAGAAATGCTCTCCGTTTGTACAGAGCTTGCTGATCCCGAGTTGTTTGCCTGTTTTCTCCCCACTAGACTGGGAAACGGGGACTGTGTACTGCTTTCCTTTGCATCCTCAACACTCAGTACAGTGTCTTGTACATAGTAGGTACCTAATAATTTAACTTGAGCAGGAGGCTGCCACCTCTCCCCAGTCCAATGGCTACAAACATCAGGGCTCACCTCTCCTCCTTCCATGTCACCCTCTTCTTCTGCCCTAGTGCCCAGACACTGATTGCTTCCTGGCCGTACAGTCTCTGCCACACTCACCTTTGACAGTCAGGGTGGCACTGGTGGTCTGGTCCCCACAGTCACAGCTGTAGTCGCCTGTGTCCTCCAGCTGCAGGTGGTGGATCAGCAGCTCGGCGATACAACCCCTTTGACGGACCTGGACCCTCTCACTAGCCTGAACCTCCAGGCCACCTTTGCTCCAGATCACTGGGACATCAGGCTTAGAAAGTTCACACCGCAGGGTGGCTGTCTCGCCCTCCTCAGCCTGCTGGCTCTTCAAGGGCTTCCGGAACACCACTGTCTGGGCTACAGGTAGGAGGAGCAAGTTAAAATAGTCAGTGTATCACACATCCTCAGAATAGGGATTTTATTCCTCTGAGATTTTCAGAGAGAATGAAGGGCTTAATCCAACCCCTATTTGCCGAGTGACCTTGGGCCAGTCACTTCTCTCTGGGCTTGAGTTTTCTTATCTGTAAAATTGAGGAAAAAGGAGTAGAATTCATTGAAAAGGACCTTATGGGTCATCTAGTCCAACTCTCTCATTTTAAAGATGAGGAATTAAGAAGTAAATAGCAGAGCTAAGATATAGACTGCCATCTTCTAAGTCCACATCCAGAGTTTGTTCTACCACAACATGATTAATTACTGCCCTTACCCCTTCCTAAATAAGTCTAATGACTGCTACCATCCCCTGCTGCCCAAGCTCCCTTCTGAATGATGGGCTAATCCTATACCTACATGTGAGCAGAGGACTGGCGTGTTTGGTAATAAACTAATAAATATCTCTAGACTACTTCACTCAAAAAACTCTTCAAAACAGCCATAAGAAGTCTTACAGTTTAGTTATCTCTATTCTGCAGATGAGAAAACTGTGACCCAGAGATTTGCTAAAGGTCACGTAACAAATAAGTGGTAGAGTCAAAATTTGAACGCAGGTCTTCTGAGAGAATTCTTTGCTCAGAATATAATATAATAAATGGTAGAGTTGAGATTTGAACTCAGGTGTTCTGAGCAAAGGATGCTTTCGACTACATGCTGGAGTATTTATTTCCATGTATCCTTTACATTCAGAGTCACTGTGGTTCTTTCCTCTCCACACACACATATATAGTCTCCTGTGTCATCCATGTCCAGCCTGTGGATCACCAGCTCACACACAGCCCCATCCTGCCTCAGGCTATATCTGTCACTGGCTTGAAGCTTCTCTAGCCCTTTCCTCCACTCCACAGGGGCTGCCCTGCTCAGCTCACAGTGTAGGGTGGTCATGGACCCTTCTGTGGCCTCCATACACTTCAGTCCTTCTATAAACTTGGCAGGTGGGGCTGAGAAAGGGAGGATGGAAAGAGAGATCACCTCAGAGCTACCTGTCCAGGGAAACTGAAGGGTTCGCCAGTGGCCACCAAGGATCAGCTCATGGGGGTGAAAGGAAGGACCCAGAAGGGAAAACTGGGAAGTAAACTGGATATTTAAACCCACACTGAGAGCTACTTCACTAGAGGAGCCTGACTTAGAAGGAGGTGAGAAATGTCACCAAAGCAGAATGAGAAGAAGAACCTTCTGGCTGAAGGAGGAAGGAGAGAAACGGGGAAAGTGGGGTTAAGAGACAATCGAGGGGAACGGGTGAGGAGTCCTCTAATCAATGTACCCTTCACTGTCAGAGTTGCAGAGGTCTGCTCCTCTCCGCACACACAGGTGTAGTCTCCGGCATCATCCATGTCCAGACTGTGGATCACCAGCTCACACACAGCCCCATCCTGCCTCAGGCTGTATCTGTCACTGGCTTGAAGCTTCTGGGACTCTTTCCTCCACTCTACAGGGGCTGTCTTGTTCAGTTGGCAGCGCAGTGTGGTGGTGGTCCCTTCTGTGGCCTCTGTGGCCTGGAGTTCTTCCGTGAACTTGCTGGGGAGGGCTGAGAAATGGTCAGACACATGTGGACAGTGTGAGCCACCTCTGAGATCGGGGAGCAAGTGACCAATAACCATTTTTGAATGGAAAACCCAGAGTATCGAGGGACCAAACAGGGAGGATAGCAGGTAAGGAATGAGATGCAGGTATGTCTACCTTTGGGGAATTAGGAACATAGGAAGGTGGCAGCACAGAGAGTCATGGATGGGGACAATGAGACATTCAGTGACTTAAATGGTGGAGGCCATGAGACAACACAAAAGATGACGAGACATGACACATAGAACACAAATCTTTCCAGAGGTAGGAAAGTTCATAGATTGAAGAGAGGCAGTGACTAAAAGCTGGAGACAATGGGAGCAGGACATGGGATCTTCTCTTGTGTGACAAAGGAGTCAGAGGGACAGGATTGAGCAGAGACAATAGAGGAAGGAGACAGCATGTAGAGATCTACATGGAGATAGGATAGGATGGAGAACATGGAAGTATGGAAGCCATTGGGCTGGAGGACAAGGTCACAATGGGCAAAAAATGAAGCCAGAGACTGATTTCCCCACATGTGATTTTACCCTTCACAGACAATGTCGCCTTGGTCTTCTCTTCTCCACACACACAGGTGTAGTCTCCAGCATCGTCCATGTCCACCCCATGGATCATCAGCTCACACATAGCTCCATCCTGCCTCAGGTTGTGTCTGACACTGGTTTGAAGTTTCTCTAGCCCCTTCCTCCACTCCACAGGGGCTGGTTGGTTTAGTTCACATTTTAGAATGACTTTATCCCCTTCTGTGACTTCCATAGCCCTCAGAACCTGTATGAACTGGGGAGGAAGGGCTGAGAAGACACACATGGAAAGCATGAGACTCCTGAGTGTGATCAGCAAGTTAACATAGATAGCAAACAGAGGAAAACAATGCAGAGAAGTGGGTGCTGGGCATGGGATTCTGAGATTTGGACATAGATATTTCCTTCTGCACCCAACCTACTGAGTGGGCAGAGAGCAACTAAGAAATAAAGTTAAAGAAACATGAGAAACATGTGGAGCAAAGGGGTAAGAGACAATGGCAATGGAATGGTTGGGAACAGTAACAAGGCATCCAAAAGGACAGACAACCCAGCAGGGAGGTGATTTTTCCACTCATGGTCTTTACCCTTGACAGTCAGAGATGCTATGGTCTTCTCTTCTCCACACACACAGGTGTAGTCTCCAGCATCATCCATGTCCAGCTTGTGGATCATCAGCTCACACACAGTCCCATCCTGCCTCAAGCTGTATCTGTCACTGCACTGAAGCTTCTCTAGCCCCTTCCTCCACTCCACAGGGGGGGCTGCTTTGCTCAGCTCACAGTGCAGGGTGACCATGGACCCTTCTGTGGCTTCAGTGCTCTGAAGAACCTTCATGAACTTGGCAGGCAGTGCTGAGAAATGGTCAGATACGGAGAACATGAGACTTTATGAAGGGAAGAAGGTGGTTAGACATGGACTCAGGTGGAGGGAAAGCAGAAAGATGGAGAGAGTAGGAAATGGAAATGAGTTATGAATGGAGCCTTTTCTTGGGTCAGCAGGCTAGGAGTCATAGAGGAGCTCTGAGACAGGACAGAAAAGATAGCAGACATAGGAATGAGACATCATAGATGGCCTGAACTCAGGGCAAGGCAATGCTGGACAGACAACCAAATAATAGATGATTATCCACATATGGTCTTTACCCTTGACAGTCAAGGTTGCCTTGGTCTTCTCTTCTCCACACACACAGGTGTAGTCTCCAGCATCAGCCATGTCCAGCCTATGGATCACCAGCTCACACACAGGCCCATCCTGCCTCAAGTTGTATCTGTCACTGGTCTGAAGCTTTTCTGGCCCCTTCTTCCACTCCACAGAGGCTGCTTTGCTCAGCTCACAATGTAGGGTGAATATGGACCCTTCTGTGGCCTCAGTGCTCTGGAGAACTTTCACAAACTTGGCAGGCAGGTCTGAGAAAAGGTCAGACAGATTTAGAGAACATGAGACTCCTTTAAGGGCAGAGAGTGGGCAGACATGAATTCAATGGAAGGGAAAATTAAAAGATAGAGAGAATAGGAAATGGGAATGAGTTATGGATAGAACCTTCTCTTGGTCTAATAGACTGATGAGTCATAGAGGAGCTAAGAGACAAGACAGAGAAAAAGAGGAGCCATAAAAATGAGGCATCAATAGCCTGGACTCAGGATGAGGCAGATGCTGACAGACAACTAAATGATCATCCAGGATGCCCCCAAAAGATCTTTACCCTTGACAGTCAAGGTCGCCTTGGTCTTCTCTTCTCCACACACACAAGTGTAGTCTCCAGCATCATCCATGTCCAGTCTGTGGATCACCAGCTCACACACACCCCCATCCTGCCTCAGGCTGTATCTGTCACTAGACTGAATCTTTTCTAGTCCCTTCCTCCACTCCACAGGGGCTGTCCTGCTCAGCTTACAATATAGAGTAATGATGGACCCTTCTGTGGCTTCAGTGTTCTGGAGAACTTTTACGAACTTGGCAGGCAGGGCTGAGAAATGGTCAGACACATATAGAGAATATGAGGCTCTCCTGAGGGGAAAAGGTAGCTAGACATAAATTCAATGAACAGAAAAACAGAAAGATGGAGAGATTGGGAATGGGAGTGAGATGTGGATGGAGCCTTCTCTTGGTCCAGCAGACTGAGAAGTCATAGAGGAGCCAGGAGACAGGACAGAAAAGACAAAAGACAGGAATGAGCCATCATAGATGGCCTGAATTCAGAACAAGACAATGCTGGACAGACAAAACGATATGGTGATTTTCCCACACATGATCTTTACCCTTGACAGTCAAGGTTGCCTTGGTCTTCTCTTCTCCACACACACAAGTATAGTCTCCAGCATCATCCATGTCCAGCTTGTGGATTACCAGCTCACACACACCCCCATCCTGCCTCAGGCTGTATCTGTCACTGGAATGAAGCTTTTCTAGCCCCTTCCTCCACTCCACAGGGGCTGTCCTGCTCAGCTCACAATATAGAGTGATGATGGACCCTTCTATGGCTTCAATGTTCTGGAGAACTTTTATGAACTTGGCAGGCAGGGCTGAGAAATGGTCAGACACATATAGAGAATATGAGGCTCTCCTAAGGGGAAAAGGTAGCTAGACATAAATTCAATGAACAGAAAAACAGAAAGATGGAGAGATTGAGAATGGGAGTGAGATGTGGATGGAGCCTTCTCTTGGTTCAACAGACCGAGGATCCACAGAGGAGCCAAGAGACAGGACAGAAAAGACAATAGACATAGGAATGAGCCATCATAGATGGCCTGAACTCAGGACAAGACAATGCTGGACAGACAAAACAACATGGTGATTTTCCCACACATGATCTTTACCCTTGACAGTCAAGGTTGTCTTGGTCTTCTCTTCTCCACACACACAAGTGTAGTCTCCAGCATCATCCATGTCCAGCTTGTGCATTACCAGCTCACACACACCCCCATCCTGCCTCAGGCTGTATCTGTCACTGGAATGAAGCTTCTCTAGCCCCTTCCTCCACTCCACAAGGGCTGCTTTGCTCAGCTCACAGTGCAGGGTGACCATGGACCCTTCTGTGGCCTCAGTGCTCTGGAGAACTTTTATGAACTTGGCAGGCAGGGCTGAGAAATGGTCAGACAGATATAGAAAACATGAGACTCCCTGGAATCAGGAGGATAGCTAGATACAATGGGGTTGGGGGGGGGGGAACAGAAAGATGGAGACACTGGGAATGAGTTTCTGACAGGGATTTTTCCTGGGTCAAAAGGCTAAAGAGTCGCAGCTTTGGGACAATGGAACAGGGACAACATAGGAGAAATACAAAGTTAGGCAGAAATACTATGGCACAGATGGCATTAACTGAATGCTAAGGCAATGGTATGAAGAAAACCAAATAATGAGCCAATTTTTCCACATGTGGTCTTTACCCTTCACAATTAAGCTTGCTGTGGTCTTTTCCTTTCCACACATACAAATATAGTCCCCTGCATCATTGAGATGAAGATTCAGGATCACCAGCTCACACATAGCCCCATCCTGCCTCAGGCTGTATCTGTCACTGCTTTGAATCTTCTCTGGCCCTTTGCTCCACTCCACAGGGGCTGCCTTGCTCAGCTCACAATGTAGTGTTGCTGTGGCCCCTTCCTTTGCCTCTATGCTCCACAAACATTTTGTGAACTGGGCAGGCAAAGCTGAGAAAGGGGAGATACAAAGGGTGTCCCTCAGGGTTGCCCATCCAGAGAAACTTGAATTTTTTCAGCATTTAATCTGTGGCCACCTGGATGGGAAAGGACCAGCCCACTAGCTGGAATTATACAAGGAGGCCAGAGAGGGAGAACCAGGTTGAATAATCCAACTCTTTCCATGAGACATTCCCAAAAAAGGAAGATGAAAGAACTGATGGGATGCTATGCAAAAAAAGGTAGGAGTGTGAAAGATTGACATTTTCAGGGTAAATCAACCCTAGTGTAAGCTTCTGGTTAACAGACAATATAAAACAATCTAAAGATGGTATAGAAGAAACAAGCAAGAAGTCTAGCATTCAAGATATTTTTCTCAGTATTGTCATCATCTTTGCTTCTCATGCATTTCAGTCTCAAAGGTCGACCATGTCCACTCTGCGAATTGCCAACTCTCATAGAGCCTAACCATATTATATACTCTCAGAGTTGGAAGGAGCTCTGAGGTCATTTCATCCACCTCTATATACTCCATGATATCCATGACAAGTGGTCATCTAGCTTCTGCTTGATGACGTCCAATGATGGAGAGTCCACTACCTCCCAGGCATCCCATTCCACTTCTATGCAGCTCTGACTGTTCCCAAGTTTGGCTTCACACTGAGTCACTACCTATGACTTTGCAACTTCCCTCCACTGATTTTGGCTCTGTGCAATGAGGCCGGACAGAACAAACCTAGTCCCCATTCCACATGCTCTTCAAATACTCGAAGACAAAGACCATTTTCCTCCTAACTTTTTCCTTCTCCAAGCTAAATATTCCTAGGTTTTATAATCGATCCTCTTATGATCCAGCCTCTTGTCTTCTCATCATCTTGATCACTTTACTCATCCTACTTGTAAGCACCCTTCCTACAAAGGAACTCCATCATAACTCAACAGAATCCTACTTATATGGCCTCAGAGGAGCAGAGATTTTTCATATGTATTGTTGAACAGCCTTGTCTCACCCATCCTATAATCATGCAATTGAAGTTTTGGATCCATGGATGAGACTTTATTGGATTCTGTTAAACTTCATTTTAATAAACTTAGTCATCATTCTGGCTTGTCAAGAACAATCTGAATCTGAATATATTCTAAGGTTGCTTTTTTTGGTCTCACCCAGCTTCCTGCCATCTACAAACATAGTGGACATACTATACTATACTCTCTATGGCCTTATTTAAATTACTGATTAAAAATTATCAATAGCATGAAGCTAAAATAATCCTATGCCTCTCTAATATAGAAGTATTCAGGTTAATATCAAACCATGATCACAAAAGATCACAGATTTAGAGTTGGAAGGGATCTTAAGAGACCACATACTCCAAAGATGATGAAGAAACTAAGGTCTGGGGAAGATGATATCTAAATTCCCCAGGTGGTGAGGTGCAGAGTTGGGATTTGGGTCTTCTAACCTTAAATCCAATGTCCTTTCCACTAGTCCACAAATGATTGCTTTTCTAATTTTAGCCAACATTATCTAAGGTCCTTTCATTATTCTAACACTTAGCTACTATTTCTTCAGCATTGTGGGTGGTTTCTCTAGCTTTGGGTGTTGTGAGGAAAGAACTTTTCCGAATTAGATCTATCCCAAAGTGGAGATGGCTATGTTGGGTCAGGGTTATTAAAGACTTCAAGCAGAAGCTGCATGATTACTTGTTGAGAATATCGAAGACAGAATCCTTGTTTGGGTATGAGTTGCAGTCAATAGCTTCTGTGACTCCTTTCAGTCCTAAGGTTCTGTGATTCCATGAGGACGGGATTCTGACTTTTGTATACAGCCTCTTCTATGGTCTCCTTTAGGGATGTTGTGAGGGCCAAATGAGATAATGGGGGGAAAGTACTTTGAAAATCTTAAATTTCTGTAAATGTTATCATCATCATCATAATCATCATCACTGTTTATTATCTTACAGTCATCAGGACTCTTATTTGCTGATGACTTCATTCCCAAAGCCTTCTACTTCACTTCTGCTGAGTTCAAGTAATTTTTATGGAGCAATATAGGGGCATGCTGGCAAATGTTTAACAACCAAGCTCTCCAAGAAGGGAAACATGTATTCACAAGCTTTTAAGTTTAATTTGCAATTTTAGTGCTTTCTTAATTCTAGATAATCAACTAAATAATAAATCGAGGTCTGATTTGTAGCAATTATCAACTTCTGAAGTATATAAAATTTTAATAGTCCTCAAGACTGCTAAAACTGGCTCCAGCCAGCCAGTATAACCCCCATCTAATATCCATACAGCAACTTTCAGGCAGGGCTGAGAAACTGTCAGACAGGCACAGGGAACCCAAGACTCTTCAGAGAGTCAAGGATGATGGAACTGTAAAATGATATGGACATGCCTGGAAAGGACAATAAAAGAGGGAAGGAGAAAATTGGGATGGTGCCTTTGACCAGATCTTCTCATGAGAGAGCCTGCTGAGAGATCACAGAATAGTTAGGAAAAAAAGGTGGAGGGAACTTAGAAATAGTACAGCACAGAGTGAGATGAAGACAGATCACCATACAGCTAGAGTGGATTATGCAAAAAGGAAATGGTGGACAAACAACCAAAACACAGGCTGATTTTCCCACACATGGTCTTTACCCTTGACTGTCAGAGATGCTGTAGTTTTCTCTTCTCCACACACACAGGCGTAGTCTCCAGCATCATCCATGTCTAGCTTGTGGATAATCAGCTCACACACACCCCCATCCTGCCTCAGGCTGTATCTGTCACTGGACTGAAGCTTCTTTGACCCCTTCTTCCATTCCACAGAGGCTGCTTTGCTCAGCTCACAGTGCAGGGTGACCATGGACCCTTCTGTGGCCTCAGTGCTCTGAAGAACCTTCATGAACTTGGCAGGCAGGGCTGAGAAATAGCCAGATACAGAGAACATGAGACTCTCCTGAGGGGAAAGGGTAGCTAGACATAAATTCAATGAACAGAAAAACAGAAAGATGGAGAAATTGGAAATGGAAATGAACTATGGATGGAGCCTTCTCTTGGTCCAGCAGACTGAGGAATCATAGAGGAGCCAGGACACAGGACAGAAAAGACAGCAGACATAGGAATGAGACATCACAGATGGCCTGAACTCAGGATAAAATAATGCTGGACAGACAACCAAACGATGAGGTGATTTGCCCACATATGGTCTTTACCCTTAACAGTCAAGGTTGCCTTCGTCTTCTCTTCTCCACACACACAAGTGTATTCTCCAGTATCAGCCATGTCCAGGCTGTGGATCACCAGCTCACAGACAGTCTCATCCTGTTTCAGGCTGTATCTGTCACTGGATTGAAGCTTCTTTAGCCCCTTCCTCCACTCCACAGAGGCAGCCTTGCTCAGTTTACACCTTAGAGTGACTGTAGCTCCTTCTGTGTCTTCCACAACCCCCAGAACCTGTATGAACTGGGCAGGAAGGGCTGAGAAATGGACATACATATGGAAAGCATGAGATTTCTCTGAGGGTGATAAGCATTTGAACATAGACAACAAAACAGGGGAAAAGCAAAGGTAGAGAAGGTGGGTATTAGGCTGAGCATTCTGGGAATGGGACAGGTATATTTCCTTCTGAGGGTAGCCTGTTTGGTTGCCAAAAAACCAAACCCAAACAACTAAAAGCAGACCTTGAAAAACATGAGAATTATTCACAGAAAGTGGACAAGAGACCATGGGGAATGGAAGGGTTGGGGCCAGTGATGAGTCATCAAAAAGGACAGGCAACCAAAACAATGGCTTATTTTCCCACACGTGGTCTTTACCCTTAACAGTCAATGTTGACTTGGTCTTCTCTTCTCCACACACACAGGTGTAGTCTCCAGCATCATCCAAGTCCAGCCTGTGGATCAGCAGCTCACACACACCCCCATCCTGCCTCAGGCTGTATCTGTCACTGTTCTGAAGCTTTTCTGACCCCTTCCTCCACTCCACAGGGGCAACCTTGCTCAGCTCACAGCAGAGGGCAACCATAGACCCTTCTGTGGCCTCCATGATCTTTAGGCCTTTTATGAAGTGAGCTGGAAGAGCTTAGGAAGGAAAAATGAAAAGGAATTGATTCAGAGCTGCCCATTCAGAGAAATCCATGATTTCTTAGCATTCATTATGCAGCTCCCCAGAAGGGCATTTTCTTTGGCTGCCACATCAAGCATGCCAACCATTAATATCTTTCAGGTTTTTTCCCATATTAAATATCATATGTCTTTGCGTCTTGTTTTCTATATATGCTTTTTGAGCTCAAGTGGCAGACTTTTCAGTCCATTAAGAACTATTTATATTTGATTCTGTTGCTTAACATATAAGTTGTCTCTTCTAGTAATACCATCTACAAGTCTGGTAAGCATAGCCTATATGCCTTCATTTTAAGTCACTGACTAAAATGGGAAACACCACAAAGACAAAGACAAAGACATAGTGTGCTAGATAAGAGAACTCTCTACAAAGTGTTTTTTCCATTTTTAACTATCCTTTGGCCCCAGCCATTCAATTAGGTCGAAATGCACCTGATTAGTATATCCTCTGGCTTACATCTTTCCCCATCCTGCCTCAGGTAGTATCTATCAATGACTCTGAGTGACTCCAGAACCTTCCTCCAATCTATGGGAGCCATTTTGCTCAGCTCATAAGTGCAGTGTGGCAGTGGCCACTTCTGGGATCTCCAAACTCTGTAGTTCTCCCTTAAATTTATATAGCAGAGCTGAAGGCTGGTTGAGCACAGACGGAATACATGAAGTGCTCTGTACCAAGGAAGGTAGTTGGACATAAACATAAAGAAGAGAAAGCTAGAAAAATGGAGAGGGCCAAGATGTGGAAAAAGACAGAAGCAGGACTTTTCTTGGGTCAAAAAACTAAAGAAACACAAGAAAACTGTGTTATAGAACAGGAGGGTTCTATAAAAAAAAAAAAGATGATAGCCTAGAAGGGTTACGATGGGAAAATTAGTTGCTGATTTTTTCCCCACATGTCATCTTTGCCTTTGACATTCAGAGTTGCTGTAGTCTCCTCCTCTCCACATACACCTATGTAGTCTCCTGCATCATCCATCTCCAAGGTATGGATCAAGCCCACACATGACCCCATCCTGCCTCAGGCTACATCTGTCACTGGCTGGGAGCTTCTTTAGCCACTTCCTCTACTCCACAGGAGATTCTTTGCTCAGTTCTCAGTGTAGTGTGGCTGTGGCTTCTTCAGTTACTTCTATACTTCCCAGACCTTTAATGACCTGAGGAGGTAGGGCTGAAGAGGGGAAGATGGAGAGTACCTACTTCAGAGCCACCCATCCAGGGAAACAGACTGTTAGCTGGCCTGCAGGGCAGTACCAGACCAAAGAGCTAAGACCATGGCACCAGAAGGAAGCAAGAGAAAGGAGGGAAACAAATGAATGCTTTAACTAACATCACTAATCACTGCAAGCACACAAATGCATGCTACATGAAAAAAAAAAGTAAGGGATCAGGCATAGGAGGAGGGAGTTGACCACAAGTAACAGCCTTGTGGTTGACAGAACCAGGACAAAATCAGATAAAGGAGCTAAGAGGCAGTAAAGAAGAAGAGGATTGAGGGTACCTTATTCAGGGAGAACTTCATAAAGTCACCATCATCTTCTCTCCTTTTCATACATATATCAGTTTCTAGGGCCAACCATGTCTACTCTATGGATCACCAACTCACACAGTGGGTCACACTATCATAGACTCTCAGAATTGGAAGGGGCCTCTGAGGGCATCTAGTCCATCTCTGTATCCTCTATAATATCACTGACAAATGGGCAGCCAGTGTCTTCTTGAAAACTTCCAATGATGAAGAGCTCACCACCTCTCAAGGCAACTCTTTCCAATTTTGCTCTGATGTTAGCAAATTTTGCATAGCCTTGAGTCCCAGACTACCTTTTAAGCAATTTCTTGACACTGATTTTAATTCTGCCTTATGGGCTCAAGTAGGACAAATCTAATCTCTCTTCTGAATGTCCTTCAAACACTGGGAGGCAGGGACCATTTCCCCTTAAACCTTTAGTTACAAGTGATCCTGCCATGACATGGCATCCAGTCCTCTTGTTAGCTTGATCAGTGTACTCATGCTCCTACTTGCCAAGTCTTTCCAAAACAGTGGTGTCCAGAGCTGAAGACAATATACCCTACAGGATCTGACAAGAACAAGTTTGATTTCATCTTATTAGACCCAGATATCATGTTTTCTTTTTTAAAACTATGTGGACCTCTAACTTAGCCTTCTACTGTGCCATTTTTTCCCCACCTGGCTTATCTGTATATGATAAGCTTCATTCAAGTCACTGACCAAAAATAATAAATAGTACAAACCAAGACTAGATCTCCAGGGTTCTCCACTATAGACCTCTCATGGTTTCATGAATCACTACTTTTTGGGTCCAGTCTTCAAACAGCTGAATCTACCTAATTATCCTATCATTTGGACCCTGTCCATCAGCAACCTTCATTTTTCAAGTTGTGTTTGTGATGGGCTTCTGTAGACCTTTCTTTCACTTCTCTTTACAGGGGCTGATTTATTCTGTTCACAGTACTGGGTGACCCATCATGTGACCTCTGCAATCTCCTATATCTTAGACAGGCAGGATTGAGAAAACAGTCAGACAGACATGGAGAACATGAAACCCTTGGAGGAAATACACTGAGAATAAGACTTGGATCAAGGAGGACTGTAGGAAAGGGAGAGCATAGAGACAGATCCTGGTAAACAAAGGGTAAGTTTGCTGAGAAGGCAACACAGGATAGAAAACCAACCCATGAGTTGTTTTTCCTTCAAATTTTCTTTATCCTTCACAGTCAAGGTTGCTGTGGTCTCCTCCCCGCCCCCCACAAGTGTAGTCTCCTTCATCATCTAGATCAGTGATGAGCAACCTTTTGAGCTTGGTGTGTCAAAATTTGCCAAAAAATCAAGCATAACTCAGGTGGTGTGTCACTTTGAGAAAAAAAACATAATTTTGTGATATTTATAGTTTAAATAACAAAAATGTATAATTGTAATATGTTGTATTTAATAACACAAAATAGGTAAATTAATATAGTAGAATTGTCATCTATAGTGCAGTGTCTACACCACACTACAGCCAATGTTTCATCCTCGGCATGCGGCCCCGTACTTCTCTGTATGCGGCTGCATGCAGCTGCGTGTCATCGAAAATGGCTACATGTGTCATAGGTTTGCCATCACCGATCTAGATTAGGGTTGTGAATTGCCAACTCACACACAGCCCCATTCTGCCTTGGACTGTATCTGTCTCTGGCTCGAAGTCTCTTCAACCCCTTCCTCCACTCCACTGGGGTCATCTTGCTTAAACTACAATGCAGTGTGGATGAGGCCCTTCTAAGGCTTCCACACACTGCAGTCCTTCAATGAACCTGGCAGGTAGGGCTGGGAAAGGGAAGATGGAGAGAAATTTCCCTTAGACCTGCCCATTCCAAGGAACTCAAGATTCCTCAGCCTTTATTCTATGGTCACCAGGATGAGACTAGAACCATCAGAGGGAGGCCAGAGATGGAAAGGAAACCAGGAAACGAGACACCTTGATTAACTTACATCATACATCTGAACTCTAGAGTGGGCTGAACAAAGAAAGTTGAAGTTTCTTACACAAGCAGGGAAAGCCAAGGAGAGCCATAGTCTTATGGCCAATGGGAGAGGACGGGTTGAGAAAAACAAAGCAGAATTAATAGACAACAAAGAAGAATGAGAAACCCCATGTTCACTATACCCACCATAAGCGGAACCGCCTTGGTGATTTCCTCAAAATATATGTATAACCTGCAGGCTTTCATGAAGCTCACCGTTTCACAAATAACTTTCATCTTGGTTCAGGCTTTATGTGTCATGAGCCCCATCCCCTTCCTCCATGCCACAGGACCACCTCATTGCGCTTACGGTACAGCGTAGCCTTGGATCTTTCTGTAGCTGTCATGCTTTGTTGTTACTCCCTGAGCTTCACAACCAAGGTCAAATAGACAAGAAACTACACAAAGGGCTGGACAACACTGGGCACAGCAATCAAAGGAAAGCCACGAAGCCAGAGACGATGGGAACTGAGCTGTGAAAGTAATGGCCTGGGGATGGACACAGATTTCCACTTCTGTATCTACCAGCTTTACAGTTGCGGAGCAGCTTGGAAGACAGGCAGGAGACAGCTCAGAATGAAAAACATGAAAATAGTGAGACCAGACGGGTGCAGATGGGGTGGACAGGGGGGCGAGGCGACCCCGGGCAGAAGGCCATTTCCCCCCACACGGTGTCTTTACCCTTCACTGTCAAGGTGGCCGTGGTCTTTGCTTCTCCACTCACACAGGTGTAGTCTCCTGAATCATCTACGTCTAGTTTATGGATCACCAATTCACAGAGAGCCCCGTCCTGCCTCAGGCTGTATCTGTCACTGGCTCGGAGTCTCTTCAGACCCTTTCTCCACTCCACTGGAGCTGCCTTACTCAGTGTACACCGCAGTGTGGCTGTGGCCCCTTCTGTGGCCTCGGTGCTCTCCAGGCCTTCCAAGAATTTGGCAGGCAGGGCTGAGAAATGATTAGACAGACACGGAGAACGTAAGTCTCTTAGGGGAAGGGTATCAGGTGGTTGGACAGAGAGGCCACGAAGGGGAAAGACAGAACATTACAACAGATGGGGCTCGAGAATGAGTCCCAAACAAGGTCTTCTCGTGGGTCAGCCTGACGAGGAGTCACAAAGCACTTGGAAGAGGAGCGACGAGGAGATGACAGATAAGCAGCTCCTAGCGACACACATGGGAAGATGAAGTCGTGGACAGACTGGTCTGGGTGATGAAATATCACTGGGAAGAAGAACAAAACTGCATGCTTATTTTCCAACGTGTGGTTTTACCCTTCACTGTCAAGGTGGCTGTGCTCTTCTCTTCTCCACACACACAGGTGAAGTCCCCAGTGTCATCCACGTCAAGGCTATGGATGGCCAGCTCACACAGAGCCCCATCCTGCCTCAGGCTGTATCTGTCACTGGCTCGGAGCCTCTTTTCACCTTTCTTCCATTCCACTGGAGCTGCCTTGCTCAGCTCACACTGCAATGTGGTGGAGGCTCCTTCTATGGACTCTGTACTTTGGAGTCCGACTACGAACCTTACAGGGATCTCTGAGAGAAGGAAAATGGAGAGGGACACACTCAGAGTACTGCACTAGTACTAACTCCTAGACCTGGATATCAGAAAGAAGCCAAAGATGGGTTGGAAATGAGGAAATAAATTTTAATTCATTCTACTAAGCATTTATTAAGTGGCTCCTACATTTAGTTTCTAATACATCTGTGATTTTGTCAGAATCTATTCAGGTCTTCTAGCCTCTGCCCAGCCAGGAACTAACCCATCTACCTATCCTTCTCCATCCATAAACACACATAATCATCCTTTGCAAGGTTGCCACTTCTTTCTTCTTGTTTTCTTCCTTCCTTTTTTCTTCTTCCTCTGTCTTCTTTTCTTCTCTTTTTCTTTTTCCTTCTCTTCATTTTCCTTATTTTGATATACAAAATATTCAAATGAAATTGCTTTACAAACACGAATATACAGTTTAAAATAGTTTTATAACACACCTTTCAAAAGATGAGTGGATGACACATTAATGATATAGATATAAGTGGAACCAAGATTTATCTTAAATTTTATAATCATTATATTTAAAATTTTTTATTATGACCTAGAAAATCATCAACAACATCTCCATGTGCAAAGAAAATCAGAATAGAAAACCATTAGTCTATTATATATGGCTTTCCCCCTCATATGTGTTCAATTTAATATGAGACTGACATTGTCCTATATATCTGCTCCCCTTATGAACTCAGAAAGGTGATTCTTCCCTCTCCAATCCCAGCTGTGCTACCTAGCCATCTCTTGTTCATCACAAGGGACCTACTTTGTTTATTTAGGGGTTTTCTACTATAAAAGTATTAATATGAACATTTTGTTGTATATGGAACTTTTCTTTCTATTTTTTACTTTCTTGGGATATACACCTAATGTTGAATCAAAGTATCTAAGAATCTTAGTGACTTTCTTGAATAATTTCAAATGGTTCCAAATGAGTTGAACCGCTTAGAAGCTTCACCAGTAATATATTAGTGTCTATAGTCCTTCCAAATTGACCATCTTTTATCATCTTTGCCAACTTGCTTGGTTTGTGATGAAATGTTCAAATTGTTAAAATTCACAATTTTTCTTTATTAGTGATTTGAAGCAACCTTTCCTGTGGTTGTGGATCATTCGCAATTCTTTTAAAAACTATTTATAAATTACTTTTGGTCTTATATTTGTGTCGATCCCTTACTGATCTTGAGCATCACATTTTTATTAGATAGTTCATGTAAAATTTTATTTTCCATTTGTCTATCTCTCTCATTATTCTAAATTCATTGATTCCATTGGCCATCTTCTGATCTTCTAGGCAAAAGGTAACCAGGAAAAACAGGACTTTGTGACATCTTTGAGACCAAATACATGTAAAAATACCCAGGTTACCGGTCCTTATGCAAAATACAGGATAAGGCTATTCCTGCCATCAAGGAATTTATTATAATCAATGATCAGTAGATGATTTTTCATAATAATAAATAAATTTAACTTTAAATATATAAGTTCAAACTTTGTACTTAGCACAAGAAAAAGGAATACTTTTCAAGCAAGTTAAATAAGGCCTAATTTTTCCTCTGGGTTCTAGTCTTGCATTCCCTCTAGATACTCCATTTACATTCTAAACTCAGCATATCTCAAGCTTGAACTCATGATCTTCCTCTTCTTTAAATCTAGCTCCTCTCCCAACTTAACCAGTTCTGTGCATGTCATCAGCATTTTCCAGTACATAAGTTCAAGATTTTAGAATTGTCATGGACTTTTCCTTTTCTCTCACCTGTCAAATACCTTTATCAATGGATACCCTTGATACACCTATTGACTATTCTTTTAAAAATTATATGGAGATGGCACAGTGGCAGGCATATAGATGGAAGTTGATTTTTCTCTCAAGCTTTTTTTTTCTGGCTCTTTCTACGACTTTGGTGTCTTCCTCTTCTTCAGATACCTCATTAAATAATTCCTTAATACTCTCAGAGTTGTGTCACTGCCAACACAGATGACTTCCACACGCACTTGGTCCAATCCAGCAGAATAGAGTATATTAGGAAGAGTACTACCTCTGTTGTTATGGTACCTGAGTCCAAATCTCATCTCTGCCATTTTACTTCCTATGATTACGAGCAAGTCACTTAATTTCAGTTTCCTTAACTATAAAGTGAAGTAGTTGGACTGGATGGCTTCACAGGTGGCCATGGATTTCTAGATCTGTGCTTCATAAATTGTTCCCCACCTCTGTTCTCTTTTTAGCATCATTTTTTCCTTCTCTACATGTACAACCAGGATGGTGATCCTAAAGTCTACTTGTGTCTTCAGTAACTGTTTTTCATTAGTCAGTGCCTAATTTTGACTGCTGTGATCCACTTTACAATCCAAGGTACCACTGATATACTAATTTCTATCTGTAGGCATGAGGCTAAGTGATAATTAATAATTAAGTCATTATTATTATTACATTCTTCTCAGCTGGAACTAGATAGAAGTATTTCTGGGACACGTCACTAGTCTGCTATAATTCTTTATGTTGAACGTTTGTTGAATTATTGCACTGATGGATGGAATGATAGATTTTCATAATTTAATAAAAAGCTTGGCTGTAGGCTCATTTTCTAGACAATTCCAGTAGCAGGCAGGATAATGAGGATAATGTTGTACTTCTTATTTCTACATGGTATTAATTACTTCTGCCAAGTCTTTGTATTTTGAAAGCTTTTCAATTCGCATTGGTTGGAGATTATGAATGTTTCATATGTCAGCTATCTTCTAAAAGCACGGTTCTGAGATGTGTTGGATTAATTTTATGTCTGAGCAATTATGGGGATGGTCTTACCTGTGATAGTGTTCTTCTGATTTGGATAATATACTGGAATAAAGGATATTTGGGGGGGTTATAGCTGTAGCATGAAGAGTTATCATCTGTTCATTTTTGAAGAATAGCATTCTTCAATATAATTCAATACAATATCATTCTTTTTTATATCATTATCATTTATCAGTCACCCAAACTTCAAATGCAACCCCTATTTTAGAAGTGTCCTTTCCAAAGCAGAAGAAACATCTAAATTAAGTATGGTTCATTGTAGTCTTTTCCTCTTTTGTGTTAAGGATTAAAAGTTTCCTTTCAAGCACAGCTTGTAACCTCTTAAGTTTGCATGCCAAATGTTCAACTGTTTTTTTCTTTCTTCTAATTTTTACAAAAGTCTTTAGCCTTAGGTGAAGGTAAGAGTAGCTTCTTTTGAAGTCATTTTCAGGATAATTATTAATACCCAATTTGAGCATACTTCCCACATGGAGAGAAATGACACTTCTCCATGCCACTGAATGCAGAGCATCCTTGAATTTTGGGTCTTTTTAACAAGAACCAATCCATCACAAGTTTCTTTACAGCTAACAGGTCCCTACATCTTGGGCCACTGAGGCTCTTGAAAGTATGACAAGGCCTTGTTGCCCCCCAATCAACCATAGGCAGGGAAATACTGTCCATGAGGTCCCATCTCTGTGGCCTGGCTGCCCATTAGCACTTGGACAAGGATGTCTATGAGGTAGGTTCATGTGCCCTGGCCAGGCAGCACTCTTAAATCTACAATAACATTTAAAACACAGATCTCTATGCAGAAGGTATAGGATTAGGAAGAGGACTTTTCCTCCATATAAATGAGTCTCAAATGACAAAACCACTCTCAAATTTCATGGACATTAAAGATTTATCCTGAAACCCTAACAAGGATGCTGTGGCTTGTATTAGCCTGGGAAAGGATGCCAGAGGACTGAGAACTCCACAGAACTCAAGGAATATGCCCTTTATGTAGAGGTGCCTGTAGCAGCTTTGAGAATTTTAACATTTTTTGCTTTCACGATGAAGCGATGGATGGATGGATGGAGGAAAAAGCACTTACTTAGTGCTTTTACTATGTGCCAAACACTAAGCAAAGGGCATACATGTAGAAAACAGATAACCAGTCACCTAAGATCCAACCAAAGAAAACTAACACCCTTCAATAAACTGCAGTGGAATCCAAATGAGTTGTGAGGTTGATGTAACTTTCATCTTTTGGTGTCGTGTGGACATCTGCCGTATGGTTGTACATTTAGAACGCATTTGCTGCTAAAGGTTGAGGATCAGTTGAGAAGCCTGGGCATCTACCTTCCAGGGCTGTTGTGGGGTTCAAATGCGATAATAATATTTATTAAATGCTTTCGCAAACCTTAAAGTACTAAATAAATATTAGGTATTATTAGTATCTTTTCAGCTCTCAGAATGAATCCCATAAATTCAGGATATTTTAATGGTGAAAAGAGTTGGTTATAAAACCTCTGATGATCTTTCACACATTTTTTCCTGTTTATTGCCCTTCGTATTTCATCCTTAAACGTGCTTTTGCTTGGTTAGGTCTCTTGTAAAACTTTGTTTGAAGTGCTTTTATCTTCTACTTTCTACTGATTCTCTGTTTTAAGAATGAATAACATGTATAATCTATCATTGTTCTCTATAAGATTTTGCAAAGGAACTAATGTTCTAAACTCAGATTGCCCCTGGCTATCACACATACCCTCTTTTTTAAGCCCTTATTTGCCATCTTAGAATCAATACTATATATTGGTTCTAAAAGCAAAAGAGTGGTAAGGGCTAAGCAATGGGGGTTAAGTGACTTGCCCAGGTTCACACAGCTAGGAAGTGTCTAAGGCCAAATTTTAATCCAGGATCTCGTGTCTCTAGGCTTAACTCTCAATACACACTGAGCACCTAGCTGTCCCCTATACATATTGTATATATAGCAAGATAAGTATTTGCTAACTAATGTATTTTTCTTACTATATTTTAAATTTTTTCATTTGACTATTTTCTCTCTCTCTCTCCTACCTGAGTCCAACAACTTGCAACTAACATGCTTTTAGGGCTTTTGGGTCTCTTTGCAAGTGACTTACATCAGTTAGGCTTTTGTATGAAATATTGAAAACTCTGTTTATGTTCCTCCTTCTTGTCTTATCCCATTTTCCTGCAGCTCTTTTATTACTCTCGAAATGAAAGACCTAATCAGATGCTATCTTAGATTTCATGAGTTAAAGATAATTTCAAACTTGGACTTAGGAGAATGTGCTTGATTAAGTCTCTCATCTCCATAGCAACACATGCCATATTTCATTATGAATAATTTGTTTAAATTGGTCAGATTTACTTAATTGCATGCTTCACTTTTTTTTTTAATCTTCTATGCTTTCTTCTAGCTTCAGCCTAATTTTTATCTTTGTTCTAACAAGTTGGTGGTCTGAGCATACAAAGAGCTGATTGATTCAAGAATGACTCCCACATCAGCACTGGGTTGCCTCCTATAAAAAAGAAAGCAATTTCATTCGTATGTTATTCACATATTTAGTGTTCTGACACTAAACTTACTAGACCACTTAAAAATAATGGGGTATTAACACTCTCCCCCATTTATACTATTCTTCCATCCACACAGCAGGAACAGAGTGGGGGACAGGTATAGGGCTGAGGGTCATTTTGTGTGTGTGTTTTTTTTTCATTTCCTGGGTTGTTATAACTAAAGAATTCAAAATCCAGGTGGCCAGTCCACTGGTGATGGGCCTATTTGTAAGATGATTGTCAGAAAGCAGTCTCAGTCTATGGTCAGAATTCTAAACTATTCCAGTACAGCAAAAAGAAGTTGCCAGAGGTTATGCTCTGTGGACATAGTCTTCAAGGACTCTGAATCATCTCTTGCCATTTTGTCATTCTAGTGAGGGTAAGATTGTCTTGATTTTAATTTCTCTGATTATTTTTAGGGAATCAAAAACTCTTTGTAGTTGCCCTTTGTAAATTGTCTGATCATATCCTTCATTTGATGTGTCATTGGCAAGCATATAGCATCAGATATATAAATAGGTATCCATCCCTTATAGATAACGGATATGAGGCCTTTCATTGACATATTTGCTGCAAATAGTTTTCCTCAATCCACTTCTCTTCTTTTTAATTTTTGAGATATTGCTTTTTGTTGTCCAAAACAATTTTGTCCTCATAAATTAGTCTGGTTGATTGTGTTTCCAAACTCTGTTGTTTGATTGATAAAATACTTTCATCTCCATAACTGAGTCAATTAGATGATTTCTTCTAGTTTTATGACTTAAAAAATAGAATTTTGATTCAGTTAGGATCTATTTTCATGTATGGATCCAAAAGAACTTGCAGTTTTATACTTCACAAAGACTGCACATAAGTCCTCAGAAAAGCCAAAAGAACAAACTTGTGGAGGATAGGATAGAATAGGGGCAGGTGGGAGCTTCACAATGTCCTTTAATTCTTTAAACATTTCCTTCTACTCCCCTGTGTCCAGTCCAGGGATTCTTAATCATTTTTTGTCATGGACCTCTATGACACTCTGGGGAAATTTTCTGAACCCTTCTCAAGCAAATATTTTAAAATACACTAAAAATATGTAGGATTACAAAGTAAACCAATTATTGAAATATAATTCACCAAATATGTTTTAAAATTCAACAGGCTCAGACCCATGGTCAAGAACCCATGCTCTAGACCAGTGATGGGCAAACTACAGCCTGCAGGCCAGATGAGGCCCCCTGAAATGCTCTCTCCCGCCTGTGACATTATTCCTAATCTGATGAATACAATGAGTAGGATACAATACAATGAAACTTTGAAAGAGTTACCTTAGAAACAGACTGACAGATGAGCATTTCCTTTCCTTTGGTCCCCTCTTTAAAAAGTTTGCCCATCACAGCCTTAGAATATGGAGAAAGGCCTCAATTTTATTTTCAAATTTATTTCAAATATTTATTTTTAATACCCTGCAAGATGAGCATTTCCTTTCCTTTGAGTTGAGACTTGAGCCCCAGAATAAAAAAGGAAGGAATGGAAAAGACCCAAGATAAAGGAATGTTTAACAGTAGAGAAGGGCTCTCAAGGGCAGGATGTAAAGGAAAGGCAAAAGAGGACAAGGTCCAGGAGAACTAGGGACTTCACCAGACTGCTAGAAGAGGTCATGATAAAGAAGGAGGAGGAGAGGAAGGAGGAGAAGGAAGTTTAAGAACACCTCCTGTACATGATGCCCAGAGCAATCCTTACAATATGCCAATATGATGACGTCAATCCTTTGCTGAAGAACATTCATTGGTTCTCCATTGCCTTGTAGATTAAAATACAACCTTTTGATCCTGGCATTCTAGTCTCATCTCAGGCGATCTTCCTTCAAGATTCCTGGTTCAAGTGGATGAACTGTTAGCTTTTCCTTGATCTTGTTTTCTCTTCTATGGACACTATATATTTGCAGCAATCCTTCCTCAATGCCTGATACATATGTCCTTCCATTTTAAGGAGGTAGGAGAAGTATAGTGGAAAGAGTTCTCCCGACTAGAGTCATAAGAGCTGGGTTGAAATCCCTCCTCTGATGATCACTACCTGTATTTGTTGTTCAGTCATTTCCAGTTGTGTGTGATTCTTCATGATTCCATTTGGGATTTTCTTGGCAAAGACACTGAAATGGTTTGCCATTTCCTTTTCCAGCTCGTTTCAAAGATTAGGAAACTGAGACAAGTATGGCTAAATGACCTGACCAGGGTCACATGGCTAGTAAGTAATTGTCTGAGGCCAGATTTGAACTCAGGAAGATGAATTTATCTGACACCAGGCTCAGCACTCTATCCAATGCTTTACCTAGTTTTCTCACCCTTATCCTAAGATTTGAGCAAATCACCTAACCTTCCCAGAGACATCCTTTTTTTCTGTAAAAATGAAGGGATTGAAGGTGATCATTGAGCTTCCTTCCAGCTCTTGTTCTATGACCCATCTCTTTTATCTTCCTCCAAAGACCAACTCATACTTGGTCTCTTGAGAAGCCTTCCTTGGCATACCCCAAGTTGTTAGTGCTTTTCCCCTCAAATTACCTTGTGCCTACTCCTTTATCTATGGGTTACATCCCTGTGAGCTCCATTGGTGCCTTCATTTTCCCAGTGCCTCACAAACACTGGGCATTTAATAAATGCATTGAATTGAATTTACTTTCCTGAAATTCTACCATATAATTTCATTCCTCATCCAGATTAAGGCATTCCCCTACCAGACTCCTCTTTAGAAATTCAGATTATTGAGGTTACACTGACTCTTCCTCACTTCAGAGATTGGGTTTAACAGTTGTTTTCCTTCAAGTAGGGAAAGGCCTAGGGTAGCTGGGGAGCTAAAGCAGCGACCTGGTGAAAGGAATCCAGAGAAGGAGAAAAGGGCCCAGAAGACAAAAAAGCAGAAGGACTTCTTCAGAGCATTACCACTAACCACTCCTGTCCCATAATCCCCAGCTCCAGGGTTCAACAGTCCCAGAAATTGTCAGTCGTAGAATCACGATTCAGAGGAGTTAGCCTCATCATTTACTTCCTGGACGAAGAGGGAGCCCTCCAACTATTCCAGGCAGACCTTTGTCTCATACCTTCCTGAGTTTCATGGAATGAGACTCCACGTAGTTCTAGCAAGTGGTTGGAAGCTGCTACTGTGTTGTTGCTGCTATTGTGTTGGCCTCAGTAAGGAGGCTCAGAGATGCCATCTCTGGGGCAGCTGCTCCAGGAACTTCGACCAGGTTGTGATTAAACTGGGGCAATGCCATTCTTTTTTTTTTAAGTGGGTCTGTAATGGCTTCAGCTGTGTCCTTCAGTTTTGAGGACTAGTCAAAAAATCTGGAAATCTCATATTCTTGGGTTTCCATAATGCAGGCAAACAAAAAAAACTTTGCACGTGCCCAGAGATGACAGATTGGGCCAACATATCTCAATACAACATCCAACATCTGAAGAACTGATGACTTCTTTGACCTTTGATCTTGGAGGACATGAGCAAGCAAGTCAGGGTTGGAAAAAACTATTTACCAGCAATTAATATTGTCTTTCTGGTGGATTGGGCAGATCATCTTCATCTCATGGAATCCAGAGTTGAACTTAATATGCTAATGACAAATGAAACAATATTTTTTGTGTCCATTCTTAAGTTGGCTAACAAAATGTCCAGATTTGATGTAATCAGTCAGCTGGTGAAAAGCATTTATTAAGTACCTACACTGTGGAATGATTCAAGAAATATTTGGATTTGAAAGACAGACCACTGTAAAGGGAATGTGGCCCTTAGAGAACAGAACACCTGCTTCATGGAAGTATTCACGTGCAGTATGGTCAAGAGGCAGAAATCTGGCCAAAGTTTCCATGGGCTATTTCAAGACATTGATATTTAGACAGTGTTTTGTTCCTTTGTATTAAAAAAAGGTTCCACAACTCCTTTAGGTCAGTTATTCTAGTGATAAATTCCTGTGATATTGAAGAAGTTCATTCTGATGTCTAATAGAATTTCCCCTTGCTATAACATAAGCTTGTTTCCTCTTGCTTGGTTATCAGTGGAAATGAAGGATAACTTTCTTGGAGCTTCCACATACTGATTTTTAAATAACCCAGATTATTGTTGTATCCAGCACCGACCATATCGTCACCCTAAGAATCATCATCGAACAGTCCATCGAATGGCAGTCCCCACTCTACATGACTTTCATGGATTTCGAGAAGGCATTTGACAGTGTAGACAGGAACATCATCTGGAGATTGATGCAGCATTATGGGATTCCCCCGAAGCTCATCAACATCATCCAGAGGTTATACGAAGACTTTACCTGCCAGGTCATCCATAATGGGAAACTGATGGCTCCCTTCACAGTGAAGACCAGAGTGAAGCAAGGCTGCACGCTTTCGCCCCTTATCTTCTTGATGGTCATAGATTGGACCATGAGAAGAATTACCAAGGACAACAATACGGGCATTCAATGGACTCATATCAAACAGCTCGAGGACCTTGACTTTGCGGATGACATCTGTCTCCTTTCTCACAAGCAGCAGGATGCACATGCCAAACTTGCACAACTCTCTGAAGAAGCGGAGAAGACAGGTCTGAAGATCAACAAGAAGAAGACCAGGTGATCCCAGTCAACAGCAGACAGGACCTGCCAATCCAACTACAGGGAGAAAACGTCAAGGAGACGGACCACTTCACCTATTTGGGTAGCACAGTCAGCAAGGACGGCGGGGCAGACGAGGACATCAGAAACCAAATCAACAAAGCCAG
This sequence comes from Gracilinanus agilis, assembly GCF_016433145.1. NCBI lineage: Eukaryota > Metazoa > Chordata > Mammalia > Didelphimorphia > Didelphidae > Gracilinanus > Gracilinanus agilis. The sequence goes on from NC_058130.1 coordinate 94,727,988, forward strand.
ACAGGCATTTAACACCCTGCCGTCTGTCTGGATCTCCAAAGCACTGTCCCTCGTCACTAAGCTCCGAATCTTCAATACCAACGTAAGGCCGTCCTCCTATATGGATCAGAAAGCTGGAGAGTGGCGAGCGCTAACACCAATAAACTCCAGGTCTTTGTTAATAGATGTCTACGCTACATCTTGAACATCAGATGGCCTGAAAAGATCTCCAATGCTAGTCTCTGGGAAAGAACAATCCAGCATCCCATTAGTCAGGACATAAAGAAACGTAAGTGGAGATGGATAGGACATACGCTATGAAAACCGGAAGACAGCGTAGCCAGACAAGCATTGAGCTGGAACCCACCAGGGAGGAGGAAAGTCGGAAGACCAAAACAGACCTGGCGAAGATCTGCCGAAAATGAAACAAAAACAGTCGGAATGACATGGGCCCAGCTGGGGGAAGTTGCCCAGAACAGAGTCCATTGGCGTGAGATGGTTGTGGCCCTATGCTCCTAAGGAGTCAACAGGAATAATAATAATAATAATAATAATAATAATAATTGTTGTATCCCCTTGCCAGCAAATGCTATTGAACATACTCGTGAATATCCACTTAATTATTATGCTTTGTTGAGGAAAGGGTTGCTCGCTACAATCTTCTATCAGTCATTCATTTTAAGACTCCAAGAACTGCTGGCTGGAAAGGGAATCCCTAACCTCCTGCCCCAACATCCACAACAGTGTTCATACTATCCCTAGCTAGAAGTGGTCTCTCCTCTTCAAATCTGTCAGCATTTTGCCTGGTCTTCTCCTTTGTACTTGTCTCATTCCTTTGTGAAAGAGGGCATTTGTGTAGATGTCCTTCCCCTCATTAGATTTTAAGCTCCTTGAGAACATGGCCTGGGCCATAATGGTTTTTGTACTGGAACACTTGGCATAACACCCTGTGTAGAACAAGTTATTTAGTAAATGCTTGTAAAATTAAATTGAATTAGCTGCCCATCCTCCTATTTTCATTTTCTTAGAGTTGCAAGGCATCTTAGAGACTACCTGATCCAACCTTTGTTACTAAAAATAATGATAAAAATGAAAATAGTAATAATCATTATTATCATTTGTTTAGGACTTTAGGGTTTACGAAGTGCTTTATAAGTGTTATTCTCATAACATCACATATATTTATATATGTTGTTCTTCATATAGATAATCTTATTTGAACCTCACAGCAGCTCTGCAAGATAGGACTAAGGCAGAGAGGTTAGATGACGTAGCTTATTAGTGTCTGAGGCAGGATTTGAACTGAGGTCTTCTTGACTCCACTTCTATCACTTCTATCCATGGTGTCAGCTGCCTCGACACAGGAACTCCTATCGCCACTCTGACATGAGACACATAGTCCAGAAGGCTCCCCATCCCATACAGTTTCTATGTGATCTTGGAAGAATCCCTTAACTTAAATCTCCTCATCTGTAAAATGAAGGGGTTGGATTATCTGATCTTTGAGGTCCTTTTGGTTCCTCCTCTGTAAACTAACTGGAGAAGGAAATGGCCAACCACTCCAGTATCTTTACCAGGAAAAAACCCAAATGGGGTCTTGAAGAGTCAAACATGACAGAAAAATGACTGAATAACAACTAACAACAGTTTTACATCAATGCATCTACTGATATAGACTATCCATTCATTCAGTTCTTTAGAAAATCTCGCCTCCCAAAAGTCCTCATTCAACCCTCTGGATCAATGCAGAATAAATCTGCTCTTTTCCACATGACAGCCCTCCCAGATATATGAAGGCAGGAATCAAGACCTGCCCTACCCACCAACTAAGACTTGTGTCCAGTTCCATTTGACACAGTGTCCAGAGCCCTCGACATCCTAGTAAATCTTCTTTGGATATACTCTGGTCTATCCATGTCCCCCTTTCAATATATACATGAAGTTCTCTGACTTGGGTAAAGGACAAAAAGATGCTTACTTCCCATGATCCGGACATAATACCTCTTTCAGCCTCATACTTTTGGCTCATATTAAGCTGATGGTTGGTGGAAAATGTCAGTTTTTCCAATATAAACTCAGAGAACTGGAGGCTCCTCAGCCACCCAGCTCCTCATCCCACAAAGGAAAATTCTCTCTCGACTGGCCAAAGGGCCCATAATAGCTAGCTAACATTGATTTCCACAGCACTTTGAAGTCTGCAATGTGCAATCAATCACAATTGATTCTCACAACAAGCCAGTAAAGGGGGTATTGCCGATATTCCCATTTACAGATGAGGAACCTGAAAGTGGTCCTCTCTTTTGTACTTATCTCATTCCCTTGTGTATCGAGGACATTTGTGTGGCTATCCTTTCCCCCATTAAATTTTAAGCTCCTTGAGAACATGGCCTGGGTCATCATGGTTTTAGTACTGGAACACCTGGCATAGCATCCTGTATAGAAGAAGGGGACTGAGGGGCATGCAGCTAGTGTCTGACATGAGATTTAAACAGATCTTCCTGACTCCAGGTACATCACTCTTATCTATCACAGCAGCAAACTGGGATACTCATTAGAGCATTGTATAGTTCAGTTAGTTATGTTTTTGTCGCTCTTCTGGACTGTAAGCCTTCTGAGAGCAAGAATAATGCATAATATAGATTTTTGTATCTCCTTTAGGACTAAGCAGAGTGATCAATATATGATAGGTATTTAAAAAGTGCTTGAGGAAGAAAGGAAGGAAGAAAGGAAGGAAGGAAGGAAGGAAGGAAGGAAGGAAGGAAGGAAGGAAGGAAGGAAGGAAGGAAGAAAGGAAGGAAGGAAGGAAGGAAGGAAGGAAGGAAG
>NC_058130.1:94750420-94794602 GCF_016433145.1 Gracilinanus agilis
CATGTGTAGGCTATATGCATATGTGTGTACACACATGGTTATATATTATGTATTGTATAAAATATAAATGACTATAACATAGAAAACACAATATAAATATATAATATAACTATAAAATATATAAAATATAAAATTTACTATATTAATACACATTAATATAATAAAATACATAAGATATAAATTTCATATATTAATATAATAAAATATAAAATGTAAAATCAGTGATATACATAGGTATATAGGTATATAGAGATACATATTTGTATCTAAAATAAATATATGGACATAGTATATATATACATATATATACACACATAGTATATATGCCTAATTATATGAACAATGCATATATGCCTAGATGTGCATATATATATATACCATGAGAACTTGCTCAGTTCCATTGTCACAAACATGTATATCTATGTATGGACACATATACATAGATAGATACATATGTGTCAGTACATAAATACATATATTTGTAATCATAAAACTGAATGAGTATAGAGTCCTATGGAGAGGGGGCTCCTATTATTTGTTGAATTGAATTAAATGTCAGGGAATAACATATGCTTCTAGAAAGTCTACAGAAGCTGAGAGCTCTCTGCCTTCCCCTTTTTGTCTCGGGGTTGGGGGGGGGGATGGAGAGAATTCTCTAAGCTATTGAATCAGGTCCTTTCCCTCCCTCCCCTTTCTTAGCAGTGCAACATCTACAATGTCATATTTTGCTGGTCATTTAGTGTAGAAAAAACTACTTGACTCCACTATGAGGAATCTCCAGGTACGGTTTGGGGTGTTCCCAAGTAATAGAATTCAGCTTTTCTCTGACCCAGATAAAAGGGTCATAGAATTCCAGGGCTGGATGGGAGCTTAGAACATAAAATCTAGCAGACAGACCTTAAAGATCAACTAATCCAACCCACTCAAATAATGAGAGAGGAGAGAAAAGTACAGTGAGAAGTGATTGCCCAACGTTTACATAGTTCAAGAGTTGGGAGTAAAACCCAGAACTCTAGACTCCTAGGGAAGTTTTTTATGTTGCCTGGATTCCCCCAAAGTGGGATCTTTTTTCCTATCTCCACCTTGTTCCTCCCTCCAGGTAAGAGAGATCCTTAATGCCTCTTGTGACTCATTTCTACATATAGCTTAAGGTTCAGGCCAAATCTGCCTTCTGGGAAACTCCCTGAGACCCAGAGAAGATGTTTTTCTTTTCTAGGCACCACTCAGGACACACTCTTCTTCCTTGGCCCCCAAACTGTTCTCATCTGACTCTTGCCTTAACTAATCAATCACTAGTTTCTCTCCTCTGAGATTTTCTTTGTCCTTGAAAGCTGCAAGGTTGCCCTGTCTTTCACCTAACATTTACCATCTTATCTCCAAATCACAAAGAATGAACAATCTCAGAGCCATAAAGGATCTGAGAAACTACTTAGGCCAACCTCTTCTGAAAAGGATCATCAGTACATTTCAAGGAAGTGCAGGTAGCTCTTCCACATTGTGACTTCCCCAACATGGTCTTGATATATCATGGATCAGCATAAGAAATGAAATGGGAATTTTGGGGAAGTTTTGTGGAAGCCACAGGATGACACAGAAAAAGTTTATAAACACAGTTTTACATAACATTGACCTACACATAGATTATGACCAAATATTTAACCTAAATTTAATAATAAAGTATTGTAAATACCCTATAAAAGAAAAAGAAGAAAAATTAGACTTCTCTGGTGTGAAAAGAGAGCCAAAAAACTTTATGCAGGATTTTCTAGATCCTGGGGAACCCTAATCCCCGCCATGTGGAAGGGAGCCCTATAGTCACTCCAGCCTTATGCAAAATACTCAAATAGAACCTTGATCTCTTTGGTGTGGGTATTCTACCCAAGAGTTAAGCAGATCACAGCCTAGCTATATCTGCCCATCTTATTCAGCTTTTGCCCACATTCTCAAAAGAATTCAACACATAAAGTCCACTCAATATACTAGAGGCCTTCCTTTCTTTTTCTGGACAAAGTGAAAAAATTCCCAAGCCTGGGGATGCTACCAAATGCCTTACCCCTAGTCTGAGATACATGATAGAAAGTGGTGAATAGAATAAGAAATATGTAGGAAGGAGGATAAATTGCAGAAGCAACATCACCATGTAGTAGAATCAGGATATATTAATAGTTAAGGCAACCAGAGAGCCCCAAGACATCTAAAGTGGGATGGGATTAGTTCTGGAAACCAGACGGAGGGGCCAAGCATTGCCCTAGCTGCTTGTTCCCACTAAGGTCCTTAAGTAGCTCATGTCCATCAAATCTGGAAAATCCATAGGATCAAAGAAGTTAGGGTGAGACCTGATTTTAGCCTAACAAGGGGTAATTGTGACTCTGAGAGGATGAAGGAATTGCCCAAGACATCAAATTATGCCTATGTCCCTTTCAGCCTAGTGGTTTACCTTCAAATGATGGCCACTTTCTAATTAGCACACTCCAAATTGTTTTCTTTAAAGAATAAAATCAAGGGCAGAAACACAAATATAATTCTTTGATTTTAGGAATACCATTCTAATCCACAAACCATGTGATTTAGAACAAAAGGGTTATTAAATGCTACTCTGGGAAGCTAAGAAAACCAAACCTCCAGTCCCTCAACTCTTGCATTTATTGACATTGGTGCCATTTTCAACAAGCAATCACAGCACAGTCACAGGGGATGATGGTAAACTCATCACTAGATCCCGGGCTGCTAGCTGGCCAGTGATTGTGTTTGGCCAGGAGCAGTGATATATGAAGTCCAAGAGATAAGAGTGATGGACTGAGAGCCAGGACTTATAGGAACTGATACAGAAAGAAAGGAAGCAGAATAAAAAGCCTTTTCTAATCCCCTCTTAATTCTAATGCCTTCCTTCTAATTACTTCCTATTCATCTCATATATAGTTTGCACATATTTATTTGCTTGTTGTCTTCCCCCATTTAGATCTTGAGCTCTTTGAGGCCAGGGCCTGCCTTTTGCCTCTTTTTGTATTTCCAAAGCTTTGCATAGTGCCTGACACAGTAAGCATTTAATATGTGTTTATTGATTGATCTGAACCAAGAAAACAACCTACCCAGTGACTACAACAATGGAAATGGACAAGATAATAAAACTGAGTAAAAACTGAACTCTATGTAATTATAACAGCCTGGAGAAGAGGCATGAAAGTCAGCCTCCTCTCTATGCCAAAGTTCAGGACTAGGGAAGTGGGGCCCTGTGTATACTGTTGATGTATTGGTTAGTTTTACTCAATTGCTTTTTTTCCTCTTTCTTTTTAATTTGTTGTTATGAAAGATAACTACTTGGCTTGTGGTAGGGGAGGGATATATTCAGAAGTGAAAATGCTATAAAAACAAGAGATATCAATTTAAAATGAAAGAAAAACAAGGATTTGGAGTCATAATAAATCATAACAATAATGTAGAGGGAATCATCACAATTAACCCTTTATGCTCAGTTTCTTTGTAGCTTCTTGTGACTCATTTCTAAGTACAGCCTCAAGGTTCAGGCAAAATCCATCCTTTCAGAAGCTCCCTGAGACCTGAAGAAGATGCCATTGGTTGAGTTTGGCAGGGGAACCACAGTGTATGTGACCCAACCAGGGTAGCGTAGTGGTAAGAGTCATGATTTGAGAGTCAGTATTTATCTGAACTGATGCAGAATGATGTAGGCAGAACAAGAAGACTACATAATAATGGTCGTAATAATAACGAAGAGGGAATCATTGCAATAATAAAGGCAGAATGGAGAGCTCAGACAAGACTAGCGATGCTAGGTGAGCCTCGCTGGCCCCTGAAAGTCTGCAATGACAGAGCAATGGAAATCCTTGTTCTGATTCTTATCTATCCATAGTGGTCCAGGACAGGGCTTGGGGGTCAGCTTTGCAGCCCAAACCCAGGGCAATGGGATGCAATGTGGGGATCTGACAGAGAGCATCACCCTGTGAGCCATCATTGACTAATCTAGGAAGACTGTTTGCCAAATCATAGATAATTGGGGAATGATTATTCTCTTGTAGTTTATCTATAAGAAGAAGAAAGGAATGGTTTCAGGATTAGCATTTGTCTAATCCTTAAATATTCAACAATTTAAAAAGAAAAAAACTGATTAAACATTTACCTTGCTCCTGTATTTGGGCACAGTGCTAGGTTGGGGTATAAAAATGAAACAAGGCAGAGGTGCAGCCCTTGAGGAGTTTTCATTCTAATAAGCCAGTTTTAGCCCAAAGCTTCCCTCTATATTTTGCTAGGTTTCCTCAATGCTAATTGTCTCATGAGGCATTTCAAACCTGAAGCAATCAGAGACCTGAGAGAGCTCTTTGCTCTTTTATTTCGGACAGCATCTATTGTAGTGGACAGGATACTGGGCTTGGAGTCAGAAGACCCAGGTTCGTATCCCACCTAGCTGTGTGATCCTGAGTGAATTACTGACCCTCTCTGTAAAATAAGGGGGTTGGACTCAAGGGCCTCTAAGGTCCCTTCTGATTCGAAATCTGTATAATCCTGTTAGTATGGTATAGCCAGGATAATGGAATGGGAGCCATTCTGGAATTCAGACAGGCTCAAGGAGAATTTGAGGAGGGAGGTGAGAGAAGGGTTTGTTGCAGGGTTTTTCAGAGTGCAGAGACTCCCAGATTCTATCCCCCTTCCCCTGCCCCTAGTCTCCACTTGGACTGCCCCAAGAGCTTCACCTCAGTGCCTGATCCATCTGCTCAAACCTTACAGGATAAACAGACCTGAGAATGACTCGGCCAACATCAGAGGCAAAGTTCATGGCTGGAAGGACGAGGAAAGTGAGAGAGCAGCGGGGGAAAGGAAGAACCTGAAGAGAAGGTCAAAGCTCTGGGTCCTACCTTTGATGATCAGGGATGCTTTAGAAGTGAGATCCCGGACGGTGAACACCACCTCGCCAGCGTCCGTCAAGGCTGCCTCTCGGAGGGTGAGGGTGTATTTGCGGCCTTGGCACGAGGCTCGGAAACGGCCAGAGCCACCCACCTCTTTCCCATTGACTGTCCAAGTGCCCACATCACCAGCACTCTGGTGGGACAGGATGCACTCCAAGGTGCAGCTCTCTCCCTCCTGCACCTCTGTGGTCTTCAGGCGTTTGGTGATGCCAATGTGCAGCTCTGAAGGGACAAGGTGATAAAACATAGGAGTCTTGTGAAAGCAAGGCCACACAGGATCAGGCCAGATTTCCTTCCTTCTCCTTCCCAACGAGCATCTGGAAACATCTGGTCTCTGTGAGAGACTCATAGGATCATAAGATTATAAAGCTAAAAGAGATGGTCTAAACCCTTCATTTCACAGGGAGGGAAACTGAGGTACAAAGAAAGATTAACTGAAAATCATTCAAGGAGCAGAGCCAGGATTCAAACCCAGATCATCTGATTCCAAAGCCATGCTTGTTTCTTCTACTACACCAAAAACTGTCAAGCACTTTAGCAATGCCCACTGACATATCAGTTACATGTGTTAATTGAAAATAATGTTTTCTCCTTGTGAAAGCAGTCGTGGCAGGGTTTCTTCTTCATGATGGCACCATTGCTCACGTGTCTATAGTACTTTAATAATTACAAAGTGAAAGAACTTTGGACCAAAAGGCAAGGGACCTGGATTCAAATCCCAGCACAGCAACTCGTTAACTTGTATGACCTTGGGAAAGTTTTTAATTGTCATTTAGTCATTTTCAGTCACGTCCAACTCTTTGTGAGATTCTGGGTTTTCTTGGCATAGATACTTGAGTGATTTGCCATTTCTTTCTCCAGCTTATTTTATGGATGAGGAAACTGAGGCAAACTCTTGACTTGTCCAGGGTCATACAGCTAGTAAGTGTCTGAGGTTGGATTTGAATTCAGGTCTTTTTAATTTCAGGCCCTGGCACTCTATCCATTGTGCAACCTAGCTGTCCTAAATTTCCTTATCTGTAAAATGAGGAGGTTGTACCAAACTAGAGGTCTACTGAAGTCCCTCCCAGCTCTAAATCTATGATTCTATGCTCTCTGTGAGGCAGTGCCTATATTACTAGCACCATCTTCTAGGATCTTAGGATTTGAAATTAGGAGGAACTTTAGAGATAATCTGGTCCAATCCTCTCATTTTACAATAAGGAAACCAGAGACAGGGGTACTGTAGTAGTGCCAAACTCAAATGAAAAGAGATCCCTACAGATGGTATATCGACTGAGAAAACCACAAGTTAGCATTTATCATGTTGCATTATTTTTTATTTGTTTTGTAAAACACTCCCCAGTGGCATTTTCATCTGTGTGGGCTCTGTTGGTTTGTTTGCTCTGGAGTTTGGCCTCTCTGAATCCTATTTAATAAAGAGAAACAAACCCAGGACTTTTGATTCCCTAAGAGATTTCATTTGGGAGATTGGAAGAAGAGGCAGTTTCCTCCCCATTTTACAGATGAAATTGAGGCTCAGAATCTGAGTCCTGTCTCTGGTTAGCGGCAGAGTGGCATTTGAACCCAGATTTTCTGACCGCCCCAATGTGAGGGCCACTTACCATGCACGCTGACCTGGGAGCGGGTCAGGTCAGTGCCGATGTCACAGGTATAGAGGCCAGCGTCATCCCGAGAGAGGTCGTGTATCACCAGACCCCGGGTCCGGTCGGTGTGCAGGATATCGTATTTGTCGCTGATGCCCAGCTCCACCCCATCCTTCCGCCAGATGGCTTGTGCCTTGGGGTGAGAGACTTCACACTCCAGAGCCAGCGTGCCCCTCTCTTCTCCTGCCATGTCATCCAGGGGCTTGAGGAACACGACAGGCTTCTCTGGTGGGTGAGAGAAAGGGGATGCATTGGGTTCTCGTGCTTTTCAGAAACTAGTTCATCATTCCCCTTCCGATCTAAACCACAGAACCCGTTCCCCATCCCCTCCTTGTTCACTAAAGGATCTGCCTGGAATTCTGGTTCTCTGAAGTGATGGTGTCAGAGAGCAAAGGAGGAGAACATTCAAGGCCCTTTTGCACCCATCACCCCTTGAATCTTGGCTTTCTGCTCAGCCATACAATAGTTGGAGAATTTGGCATCTTGAATAACAGGGTGAGCAGCAAAGAAATTTTGTGAGCAGTAAAAAAGTTTTACAGTCAAGATATATTTGCAAGTGACTTTTGAATCTGAATCTGCCCTTTACTATTGGGAAGCCTGGGAAAGTCAGAAAAGAGGAACTCCAAGATTCTAGACTGAAATAATGAGGTTTCTTTCCAGTCTAGGGACACATGGGTTGAGAATCAAATTGGCTCTGAACTTGGACATCTCTGAAGGGGATGGAGAGGCTCTCAAACCCAGGCTGCCCTCCTTCCTACAATCAGGATGTACCTCACTCTGCTGAGAGGGGGCCTGGGCTGGGAAGGGAACCCAGTTCTCTAGAATGAAGCCTTGGAGAAATCCCTAGGAGGCACCTTCTCAATAGCTCGGAGGTTGTTGGCTGTCCTTGCTCTGTGAAGACCCTCTACTCCCCTAAAGCATCCCAGGGGGCCATATTGCAAACAAAGTTTTAAAAAGGTGCAGGGTGGTCAGAAGGCAGCCCCCCCCGCACTGTGCAGCCCCTTCTCACCTTTCACCGTCAGTCGGGCTGACTGCGACACCTTGGCTGACTTGAGACTCACGGTGCCCGAGTCTGCCAGGCTCACACGCTTAAGCACCAGTGTATGGCCTCTTCCCGTGTGGCAGATTTCATGAAAGCTGTCATTGTAGAGCAGAGTCCCATTCAGGAGCCACTCCACCTCCTCATCTTCATGAGACAGCTCGCATGAGAAGCTGGCACTGCCCTCCTCCGTCGCCTCCACATCCCGGAGGGGCTGTATCACTGCTACTTCACGAGCTGTTGGGGGAGACCCAAGGAGGAGACCCAGAAGTCAATCAAGGTATAAATCAGGGGATGAGAGAAGAGGTCACAATTTACAGAAGGCACACGAGTCCCGCTTGTCTCGCTGTGCTCCAGAGACAAGGCTGGGCTCTTCGAGGCCACGCTAATGAAGCACAGGGCTTGGAAAGGCTTCACATTTGGGCTTGGTGATCATGGACAAGGAGACAGGGCATAAAGGATAGAGAACCACACTGGAAATCAGAAGGTGACTCTTGACTCGGCTGTGTAATCCTAGGCAAGTCACTTAACTGTTCTGTACCTTAATAGCTTTATCTATAAAATGAGGAGATGGGACTAGCTGACCTCTAGGGTCTCTTCCAGCTACATATAGCCTTCATTTGAGGACCAGCCAGGCTAAGTTCAGACAAGGTTGGCTTCAGAGGGAGAGATGGAGTTCAGAGGCCAGAGGAATTCCTGAGGATGCTATGATGTGATAGATATTAGTGGTAAGAGAGGACACACCAGCACAGGTCACATTCAAATCTAAGCTTACAGTTAGTAAGCTGCTACCACATACCAATGTCTCAGAAGCAACTGATATCCACCCCCCATATCCCAGAGGAAGGAAGAGTTACAAAAATGAGGATGAGGGGGCAGCTGGGTGGCTCAGTGGATGGACAGCCAGACCTAGAGATGGGAAGTCCTAGGTTTAAAACTTCCTAGAAGTGTGACCCTGGGAAGGTCATTTAACCCCCATTGCCTAGCCCTCAGCATTCTTCTGCCTTGGAACCAATACATAGTATTGATTCTAAGATGGAAGGTAAAAGTTTTAAAAAAGTGAGGATGAAAGGACTGGAAACTTCTTTTCAAAATGCTTAAGATTCAGGGGTGTAAAGCCAGGGAGGAAAAGGTCATGTCTTTAGTCATTCCTGCTCTCTGGCCCTATGATCTGATAGGGTACACCAACACTTAACTATATACAAATAATAAGCTTACAGGATATCTATATTTAGGACCCTCCTTACTCTGGAGATGGAGAGAAACAGCAGTGTGCCCTAAATCCATCTCCTCATCTCCAGGTCAACATAAGAGTTTTAACACTATTGTTATTTGGGAAACTATCCCATGTTGTCAACTCCTAAAGAGATAGGGAATAGGGCTGGTGAATGTCAACAATTATTGGCCAGGTGAAAAGAAAGCCAACAAAAATAAGCAGAAGATACAAGGACTACCATGGTCCAGCCTCCATGACTCATTTTGGAAAGCAGGCCCAGAAATCAGTCTAAAAGTCAAGTCCAGAGAGCTACTGCCACCTGGCAGAGAGATGGTAGACTACAGGTGTGGAATGAGGTACACATTTACAGATACGGACGATGTGTTAAAAACTAAACTTGGTTGTTGCCATGGAGGGTAGAGACAGAGGTCCATTGGAAAGTAACAGATATTTTTTTAAAAAGGAAAAGAAAACCCATCAATAAAATTTTTTTAAAAGGAAAAGAAAACCCATCAATAAAATTTTAAAAAAAGGCAAATCCAGTTTGCCAAGACACAAACACATACAGAACCTCATCAGAAAAACAAGTTGGAGAGAAAAAAATCTTGGGTGCTCCAAAGTCACTTGTTTTATGCAAGGAGTCAGCAGCCCGAGGCAAGAGTGAAGAGAGGGTCACTCTACATTGTGCTTAAGGCAATGGGCAGCCATGAACATAGACAAATGATCTTTGCTGATGTTGGCAAATGCTTACACAGATGCTGGTGGGATTCTACCAGCCTGGTCTATAATCAAGGATGTGCCCCAAAACCTGTTGCATCCCATATTCAGACACTATGCAATTAAGCAGGGACATTAGAACAAATTAGATGATGAGAGATACAAGAAATGGTCAAGATGGCTGAATTTCTCTACCAAACTTCCAAGGTGGAAGAGGGTATATAGTCAGTGGAGACTTTCTCCAGCCCACCTCCACTTTCCCCTCTCCCTGTATCTGCCCCCCCATCAAGTACCATACCTTCCACAGTGACTGTGGCACTGCTGTTGGCATTGCCAGCCTGGCACCGGTAGACACCAGCATCACTGGGCGTGAGCCGCAGAATCCGCAACTCTGCCATGTGATTCTCCAGCTTCATCTTGTACTTCTCAGAGGGCTCAAGAGGGGTGTCACCCTTATACCACTGCACTGCCTTAGGAGCAGGCTTGAAATCACAAGACAGGACCACAGACTGCTGCTCCTGGCCAGTTTTGTCCTCCATTTTCCGGATCAGCAGCACAGGGATGTCTGGAAGATGACCAGCATGCCAATGAGGACGTATCAGTGATCAACAGCCTAGACCCTGGCATCCACCCCTCTTTCTCGTATGGGGGAGAAAGTCCTTCTCTGGACTTTGTGACAAATTGTTGAATCTTATGTATCTTCCAATTCCCTATCTGGAACATAATGTACTGGGCCTTTCTGTGCCTCCTCTAATGTCCTCCCCAAACTCTCCTTGTGTGCTAGAGCTGACACTGCACTCTTGAAAACTATGCCAGAGAAGCATCCAGTCTAGCAGTTTTTGCCAAGGGGCAAAAGCTTTGCCTAGTGGCCTGGGCATGGCTTCTGTCTTTGTCTTCCGAGGAGCAACCTAGTAAAGTATTGTTCAGGAGGTTGTCACCAGCAGGTTCAAAGACAGTGGAATCAAAGCTAACTAAGCCAGGTGGGAAATAAGCCTGGGACTTTCACTTCATTAGTACAGCGGAGCTAGCCATTCCCTCCCCTGCTGACCTCAAAATGGAGTATCAAGTTATATAGCAAGAAGAGAGGGGCAGAATTTTAACTGGGAGAAGTTAAGGAGGAGAGCTCAGAGACCAAAGCCATTCCAAATTACTCATCCATTCACCTCTGCCTGTCTTAGCCCTACTCATCTTCAGATGCCAAGACCTGGGTTCAAGTTTAGGCACTTATGAGTTGTGTGACCTTCGATCTTATTTCCTTGTCTACATAGTAAAGTGTTGACATAAATGATCTCTACAATCCCTATAGTCAGTGGAAATGCCCAGAGTTTAGAATTGGAGTGCTGTATCTAAAGAACTGCAAAGGTGCCAATGTATTACATTGAATTACAAAGTATGTAGGGAGCATGTGGAAGGAATTAAGGTATAAATGAGAAAAGAGGAAAGGTAGGAAAGGAGGAAAAATTATGAAGGTCTTTCAATGCCAAGCAGAGGACTTCATATTTGGCCCTGGAGGTAATAGGGAGCCACTGGAGTTTACTGAATAAGGGGATGGTGATATGGTCAAAAGTGATTAGGAAGACCAATTTGATAGCTGAATGGAGGATAAATTAGAAGAGAGAGACTTGAAGCAAGGAGGTTGTCATAACTGGCTTGGAATCCACCCCTGAGGTAAAAGAGATCTTCTGCACTGAAGATACCCAACGTGAATGTGTTGATATTCATGGTTTATTATTAAGGAAGAAGCAGAAGGAAAAAAAAGGGTTAGGGTTCTTGCCCAAAGGATATAAATCCTAAGAAGTCCCTCTGGATGGAGAGATAGAAGCAGGAATGATGGCATCACACTCTAGCATGAGGAGAAGTTACCTGAGACAATGAGCTGAGCTGTGGACTTGGATTTGCCAATGGTGAAATGCACAGGGCCTGTCATGGTGGAGCAGGTCCGGTGGAGGGTCAGGCGGTGGACTGTCTCTACTTGTTCAATGGTCACATCTCGCCCAGCTTGCAGCACCGTCTTGCCCAGTAGCCACTTGGGGGGACGGACGGAGGGAATGGAGATCTCACACTCAAACCAGGCTGGAGCTGGTTCCATCACTTCCATGTCTTTCAGGTTCCTTACAATGGTAATGGATTGTTCTTTAGGGAAAAGGGAGAGAAGGAGAGAGGGGAGGAGTCAAACTCTACTTTCTCTGATCAAACAAGTTTTCCATCTTCCCACAGTCAGCATTGGAGGAGAATGAAACAAGGTTGGAGGCAGCTGGATTGCTCAGTGGATAGAGTGCCAGGCCTGGAGACTGGAGGACCTGGATTCAAATCTGGCCTCAGATACTTCTCAGCTGTGTGTCCCTGGACAAGCTGCATAAATTCATTTGCCTAGCCCTTACCACTCTCCTGCCTTGGAACCAATACTCAGTATTGATCCTAAGAAGGTAAAGGTTTAAAAAAACCAGACAAGGTTGGCTTTACCTGTGAGATAGATGGCCACCCACATGGGCATTCCCTTTTCCCAACACAAACCCTTCTTCCCAAACTTCCAATGTCTGAAATTCCATCCTTAGAGATTTGGTCCTTTGAGTTAAAGTTTTGCTGACCATAAACATCTTCTTTGAGAGTACAAATATTGATGATTTATTATTATTGTTATTATTAGCAAACATGAACTTCAGTGTAAATAATCCTATCAAGTTACTTTGAACTAGGTGAGATCACTGTTTTAAGGAAATGGTCATTTTTGTGGAGGTGGTGGGGAGGGTAGAGGAGGAAGGAGGTAAAATTGTATACACTGAGTACTGAAAGTGAAGTCTGGGTGGTGGGAAAAGGCGGACAGAGGCACTCAAATGGCCTTGCTTGGAGCGCAGCCCTATTTGTCATCCAGATAAATCATTGAACTTTTGTGTCTTTCATTTTCCTATCTGGAACAAAATGTGCTACCCTTTCTATGATTCCATCTAAGGTCCTCCCTCCCCAAACCTCCTTGGGACTCTGCATTCTTGAAAACTGTGCCAGAGAAGCATATATTCTAGCATTTCTTGTCAAGGGGCAAAAGTTTTGTCCAAGAAAAATCTCATTTCCCCCACCCCTGCCACCTGAGCCCACTACTTCTCCCTTGTACCTTCCACATAGAAATGAGCGCTGGTCTTAGCATCGCCAGCATCACAGGTATATGTGTCCTCATCCTCTGGCTGAGCATCATTGATGATGAGTTTCCGATAGATGCCATCGCTGACTATCTCATACTTGGGCCCAGCATGGAGCTCCACATCCTTCTTGAACCATCGCACCTGGGCACTGGCTCTTGACATCTGGCATTCTAGCACTCCCCGGTGCTTCTCCATGGCAATTTTGTCCCTCAGTGGTCGCACAATAACCACAGGCAGCTCTAAGGAAAAAGAGAGGAGGGGATGGGCCCCACCAAAGTTCAGTAAGGTCCTAATTTCTCCAGTGGACACAGACCACCCCATCCCCTTTCCTTACTCCTCCAGCGGACATAGAACATCCCATTTCCTTATTTCTCTCTCTCTCTCTTCAGGCCCTTTAACCATGACAAAAACTTTTCTCTACCTTCTTCTCTTTCTAACTGCCCTCATGCTATCTCCTTCCTTATTCATGATCTTCCTCCCTCTAGCCTCCTTGAGGCTGCCAATTAGCTTGGGACATATATTTGTCAAGGCATCGAGGACCTATGATTTTTTGTGAGAAAACTCCCTCCACTGACATAGACTGAGACACAGCTATAACTTATCATCATTAACTATGCATATTTATTATTATTTCGTCTTTTTTATGGGTCCACGAAGTAGGTGGCAAGATTTTTGTTCATGGAAATGTCCAATTAAGTGACTTGCTATGGGCACAGCCAGTGCCAGAGGCAGGATTTGAACATGGGTCTTCTTGAGTTTAATACTTGAGTATCTCCATTACACCATGCTACTTTCCTGAAATATATTAGGATGTGGTAGGTTTTTTTTCACTTTGCCCTATGCAGAATCACTTAGGTTTAATTTGGGCATATGCTCATTTTGGAGAGGCATACCCTACCTTTGTATTCTTTTTTTTTTTTTAACCCTTCTTCCATCTTAGAATCAATACCATGCAGTATTGATGAGGCGGAAGAACAGTAAGAGCTAGGCAATGGTGGGGTAAGTGACTTACTCAGCTAGGAAGTATCTGAGGCTAGATTTGAACCCGGGACCTGTCTCTGGGCCTTGCTCTTAATCTACTGAGCCACCTAGCTGCCTCCCCTTATATCTACAACACTCGTGCCCTTTCTTTCTTCATGGCATTCCTTACCTTTCACTCTGAGCTGGGCTCGAGATTCTGCATTCTCTGCCACAAATTTGATCTCGGCCGCATCTTCCACCATGACTTTCCGGTAGAGTAAGGAGTAGGTCGTTCCTAGAGAGAAAGAGAGGGTCAGAGCCCAGGCTAGATCCTAGTAATTGCCCACTGTCTCAGCTCACAGATGTGATTCCCCAGCATGTAAAGTACTGAATGAAAGACTCTGAGTTAATGTTAGCCTGTTTGTTGCCCCTAGCACATGCTTTGGGGTCTAACCCAGAAGAGGTAAGAGTTAAGATGGGAATTCAGTTCCTAGGTGGATTTAGTGGCACCTTTATTCTTTGTTTTGCCATGAAGTCTCTTATAATAAATCAAATTAGAGAGTAGTAAGCCATTGTTCTCTAGAAAATGTACCCATTATTATTCTAGAGTCTAGCCAAAGTCATAAGAGCAGATCCTATCACTATGAAGAAGAGGCTCAAAAACTTTACTAAGTCAACCAAGGGGTGAATCAGATTCTACCTTGTTACCTCCTTCTCTCTTCTCTACTTCCATAACCAATTATAATATTCAAAGTTCCTCAAGAGTAGGCATGGACTAGAAATAATAGAAACCCTTTGCTTCTTCCCACCACCACCCCCCTCACTCTCCCAAATCACTGGTCTAGAACCCTTGGGAAACAACAAAAACAGACAAAACCTCACTGACACAAGTCAGAAATGGGATTTTTCTTATATAAAAAGGTAAAGATGGGAAGTCTCTCTTTTTTTTCTTCCTTTATTCAAAAAACATCAATGGTTCCTGAAAGATGACTGAATGAAGTCCAAAGACCTGATTTTCCAGGTCCTCCACAACCTGTCATCTTCTCTACATACTTTTTGAGTCTTATTTCCCACTGTTCACCCTCAAATATTCTACTCTCCTGCTAAAATAGACCATTATCCACCCCAAAACATCCCACTCTGTTTCACCTATGTACCTTTTGTTGATGGTGTTTCCTATGCCTCAAATGACCACCTCTCCCTCTACTTGCATCTCCATCTGTTGAAAACTCATTAGACCTACCTAAGGTGCCATCTCCTCTAGGAAGCCATCACTATGCTGCCATCTAATACCCTTCCCCTGCTAGAAATGATATGCCCTCCTAAGAGCTCTCACTGCACATTGATGGGTGTGTGTGTGTGTGTGTGTGTGTGTGTGTGTGTTTATCTTCCCAACCAGAATATGAGCTCTTTAAGGATAAGTTTTTGCATGTGGCTTTGCACATACTGAGCTCTTCATACATCTTAGTGCTTCATTCCCCTCCAGTCTATATGTCTATGGATTTCATCATTATGACCTAGCTGCCTTCTCACCCTGGAACATCCTTCTAAAATGGCAGAGAGTTCCCTTTTCCCATTGGTGAGTACTAGGATGTTCTCCAGATTGGGAGCAGCACACTCTTTCCTCAAAATAGTTGAGGGTTTCTTTTCTTTGGCCCCATCTCCTGCATCAGGCCCTCATCCTTCTCCAGAGTCTTCCCATTACCCCTATGTAGTGGGAATCAGGTAGGGTTCTGAGCTGATATATTCCTATCCTGGTTCTAGGAACCCTGGTGCAGAAGAGGCTGGGTATAGAACTAGATGTTACAAGAAATCTACTCTGTCCCCTCCAGGCACATGCTGAGGAATGCTGAGGTTGTCTGTTAGTTCCCTTCCTAGCTTCTCTAGCTTCCCAACCCTTCTCCTCTATCCCTGCTCACCTACTTCACACCTCCAACTTTTCCCTACCTTCCTGGCGCATCCTGATGTTGTCCCCGGGCCGCATCTTGCTGTTGTTCTTGTACCACTGGGTCTGCACCTCATCATGGGAGATCTGGCAGGTGAAGGTTGCACTTTCCTTCTCCATCACCTCCACATCCTCCAAGGGCTTCACAATCTGTATATTCCTGCCTAAAATATGGGAAAGGGGGAGTGCATTCATAATGAATTTCAGAGAGGAAATGGACTTTAGAAGCAAGAATGTCAGAAACTATAAGCATCTTTGAATATGGTAACAGAAATGACAAAAGAACATAAATGTCAGAAATGATAGGGGGACTTTGGTATCAGAAATGGCAGCAATTTCAGAACATAGGCTATTAAAGCTGGAAAGAACCTTATAACAGAATATTACAGCCAGAAGGGATTTTAGAATATAGAATATAAGAGATATAAGGGATCTTAGAAGACAGAATATTAGAGCTGGAAGGGAAATTAGAACAATGAATGTCATAGCTAAAAGGGACCTTAGGACATAGAACATAAGAACTGTAAAGGACCTTAGAAGATAGACTCTTAGAGCTAGAAGGGATATTAGAACACAGAATGTCATAGCTGGAAGGAACCTTAGAATGTAAAATATCAGAAGGAATATTAGAACATAGAATGTCAGAGCTAGAAAGGACCTTAAAACAGAGAATGAGATAATTGGAAGGGATAATAGAGCTCAGGATGTAATAACTGGAAGGGGTCTTAGAATACAGAATATCAGAGCTGGAAGGGATATTAGAACAATGAATATCAGTGTTGGAAAGGATATTAGAATACAGGATGCCACAGCTAGCAAGAAACTTAGAATATAAAATATCATAGGTGAGAGGGACCTTACTAGCACATGGAATATCAGAGCTGGAAGGGATATTAAAACACAGAATGTCATAGCTGGAAGGGACCATAAAAGCCACCTAGTCTATTTAGATGAGGAGCAGAAATCCAGTTCCTCTCTCCTTCTCTCTGGCCTCAGACTCCTCATGGTATTCCTTGCCCACATGGCCCCTTTGGCCTTCCTTTTCCTCCTTCCTCTATCATAGAAATGGTAGTGTGGTCCCAGCCAGAAAGGGCTGCAGCTGATGCTAGGGCCAGGGAAACATCATGCCCAGGCCTGAAGCTCTCGGCAAACCCACTGTGACCACAAATCTGGTTCAGCCTAAGCCCTTCTTAGATGGGGTTTGCTTCTGAATGATGTGACATCCTTCTTCTCTAACACCCCACCTCCCAACTGGCAGACCAGGCTCTCTCTCAGTCTTCAGGTCATTGGCTGTTTTCATTGATGCCTCTATATGCATTAACAAATCTTTTTCTTTTGCTACTCTTTTACTGCTGAAAAGGCCCTTCTCTTCCCGCACACACCAAAACTATCCCTTATAAAGGGTAGTAAAATTTCTCCTCTAGGCAGGGTTCTCAATTCTCCCATTCTCTTTAAAGTCCTCCCTCCTTTCAACCAAACTCTTTGCTCCTTGTCTCCTTTCTCTTTTCTCCATTCTCTATTCAATACTATTTTTTCCTCTGATTCTTTTTGCAATTATGTCCTAGTTTCAGCAAAGTTTATTTGCTGAATTCTCATTTTGGGGTTTACATTCGTAGTGTGGGAATTTCTCATCATTAATTTATGAAAGATAGCAAGTTTCTGAGGCATAATATCATCTATCTACTTGCAACTTTTTAGGTATCCAGTAGATGCTAAATTTTTGCAATATGCAGTGATCTATTTGCACAAATCAATTCTATCATTTTATTGCATAATCTGCATCAGTTATTTAACTTCTGGTGGCAAACGGATATCACAGACTATCTCTGTTTCAATAAACAAATCTGTATGTCTCAACCATTCATTATTATTACTATAATAATTATTATTATCATTAATAAACAGCCTAGCACTTTCCTCACAAAAACCTTCAAAGAATGGTTTCTGAAGTTCTGCTGCCTCTATTTTACAAATGAAAAAACTGATGCTCAGAGAGTTTGCTCACAGCTGGGCAACTAAAGTCTTACCTTGCACCTGCAGTGTGGCTGAAGTCTTGGCATCACCAGCATCACATACATAGGTACCTTGGTCTCCAAACTCACACTTGTGGATGACAAGGCTCCTCTTGGTCCCCAGAGAAATAATTCCCAGTGTTTTCCCCACTCGAAGCACCACTCCATCCTGGAGGAAAGGCGTGTATCAAAATGAGACTGAGGTAGTGTCAGGTACTAACCTTCCAGAAGAGTGGGGTTCCCTCCCTCCATTGGGCTCCTTCCCCCATTCTTGTTTGCTCAGCTTTCTTCCCTGAGATAACTCCCCCCACCTCCAGCCACCATCATTTTCAGTTTTATTTCTTCCCCTTGTCCTCAGGGCTGGTCCTCATCCCTATAACTGGCTTCTTCCACAAGCTCACATAATCCCAGAGTTAGAAGGGATTTCAGGACCCATTAGACCAACCCATACATGGCAAAGACTCCTTTCCAATGAGTGATCAACTATATGACCAACAATGAAATAACATAGATACTGCGCTTTACAAACCTTAAAAGCATTATATAAGTGCTAGCTATTATTATGGTTATTATGATTACTATGACTTCTACAATGTAACTCAGAAGACTGCTAAAAGGAAGATTAAGGATGAAGAAACTGAAAACCCAGTGAAGGAGCCCTGGGGATCAGCACCAGGGACAGCAGGCAAGAGGGGAAGGCAAAAGCAGCCCAGAGCCAGAAGGTGGGCTAGGCCCCTTGGAGAGAGTGGTGTAGTTGAGAAGTATCAGGAATTTGGGGGAATGGTGAAAGACACAGGCCTAGGAATTGTAGGGTACCTTCAACCACTTGACATCATGGTTGGCTCGAGATAATTCACACTCCAGAGTGACCTTTTCCTTCTCCGTAACCACCATGTCTTGCAGGGGCTGGCTGAACTTCACAGGAAGCTCTGAGAGAGAGGGAAGGAGTTGGTGGTTAGGTAGGCACTTTCCTTCCACCCCACTCCCCCCTCAAAGTGAAGGAAAATAAAGGAGCCAAATGGTATTTGCTCCTCTCCTTATATAATTATCACCTGGTTCTCCCAATTCAGCTCAACTCTAAGAAAGTCATATAAGCCATTAACCCTCCAGTTTTGTTTTGTTTTTTTGTTTGTTTGTTTGTTTTAACCATAAAATGAGGGAAATCACCTAAGATTTTTTTCTTGATCACTAGAATATGATATGAGGGTAGCTCTCTCTAGGCTATAAAATGTGACTGAGCCACTCAAATGTATAGACACACTTTTCCACACCAATCACACAAATAACCATAAGTGGCCTGAATATATAGACAGTTCCCCTTCAGTGACACCCTGCCCCACCAAGATCAAGACCAGTGATGGCCATACCAGTGACAGTGAGCCTTGCAGATGTGTGGACTCCCTCTGCCTTGAAGGCTATGAGTCCAGCATCCTCCAGGCCCAGGGAGCACAGGGTCAGTTTGTGAATCACACCCTGGACCGTGATAGAGCAGTTATCCTGAGACTTCAGCTTCAGGCCATCCCGGGTCCAGCTGCCTTCCACATCACCATGGGAGAGCTCTACCTCCAAGGATACTGTTCCCTGTTCTTGTACCTCCAAGGCCTGCAGGCCCCGTACCAGCCGGATCTGACGCACTACATGAAGAAGGGGGGGTAAGAGGAAGAACAAAGACAAACATCACTAGAAAAGTTCTCTGAGAAAGGAAACAGTTCTGAGTTTTTAAATGAGTTGGGCAAAACTCTTCTGCCCTTGGAAGTCAATGGGAGCCATCTTGATTATCCAGATGCATGCTGTAAAAGCCTGAATGAAAGAAATTGTAACCAGTTTTGGGGTGGAGAGATAAGCAAAGCAGTAGTATTGGAATACAATGGAGGGATGCAAGGGGTCCAAAACGAAGGAAATGATGTGTGAGAAGGAACTCTTATCAAAAGAGGCTAAATCCAAAGGATCCAAAAGAAATAATGTTACAAGGAGCTTATTATAATTAATATATGTTATTATAATAAACAATTATAATAATTTACATTTATAATTGTCATAATATAATATATAATTTAAGTTTGTTAAGCAAAGATTTCCTAACAGTTAAAACTATGTAAAAATGGAATGAACAGCCTTGGGAGGTAATGGATTACTCCTCATTGGAAGTCTTTGGTGGCCACTTATTGGGGGTGTCAGCATGAGGGTTCTTTCCACATATGGGTTGAACTAGACAGATGCTAAGGTCTCTTCCACCTCAGATTCTGTGATTTGGGGGAACGTCCAGTGTTTTCACAGGAATGTATATGCCTAGAATAGAGCCCAGAGAGCTAAAGGGCAGTTCTAAGAAGGGACTCTTGACTACAAAATCCATAACGCTGAACATTTTAAAACTGAGTTAAGTGGTGCAGTTCAGTGGATTGACAAGCAGGCCCAGAGAGGGGAGGTCCTGGGTTCAAATCTGGCCTCAGGGACTTTCTAGCTGTGGGGAAAAAAACTGAGTAAAGCCTCCTGGGAGGTAGCATGATATAATGGTTAAAGTGTCAGGAAAACTTGTGTTCATGTCCTGACACATATTAGCTATTGTCTGACTACAGACAAGTGACTTGGCCTTCTCAGTGTTCCCAGATAACTCTCCAAGACTCTAAGTTACAGACATACTGCCGGACTTCATCACTGGGGAGAATTTCCACATAAGGAGTTCCCCACACTAATGAAATTATGGGTCCAAACCAAAACGATGTCTACTGAACAACAAGAAAGCCTCCTGTCATGAAGTGATGGAATCTATTGCAAAAGGATTAACTCACAAAGGATGGATCCTGGAATTCTCCTGCTCCGATAAAACAGTGAAGAGGGACCTTGGACACATGGAGGAAGAAGCATGGCTAGAATGCTTACAGAAATTTCATAAACCACCTCCTTCTGCTAATACTTTCAAGGTAGGTTCTTCCTGACTAAACCTATGACCCTGAATTTGGACCACTACTAGGAATCTCTTTCTTGTCTCCCTGGATGCTTGCATTTGATTATGGAGTCAGGCTGAAGTCTGGCTTGACCTGGTCTTCACCCTTTTGAATGGCAGATTGGACTCTTTTCCCTCAGGATGCTCCTTGCTTTGGAGTCATGACAATTGCCTCTTATCAACCAGAAGAATGAATACCATTGCCTCAGATGGCAGGAATGAGGCAGAGCCCACCGTCACCCACTTAAAGACTAACTTAAGTTATTGTGGCCTCATTTTGTTGCCCTTCTCTACACACAGACCCATCTGGTAACATTTTTCCCCCAAACCAGGCCCACTTACTCTCCACATTGAGCTTAGCCTGAGTCTTGTCATCAGGTGTCTCACAGCCAAAAAAGCCCCGGTCAGAGAAGCTCACATTCTTAAGGAGCAGGCTATGGCGTGTGCCTTCGGCCCGGATCTCTACATTCTCACTGGGTACCAAGGCGGCACTGTTCCGAGTCCACCTCACGGAAGAACAAGGCTTGGTCAGCTCCACTTCTAATGTCACCGAGCCCTTCTCTTCCACTGTCATTGGCTCCAGCTTTCTCTTGAACAACACTGGAGCCTCTGGGGGTAAGGAAAGCCAAAAGGGTCAAGTGAGGAGATCATCTCAAGCATTCCAGGGGGGTCAGATTCATAGGAGGGGGAGGATTTAGTTAGGTACAACCTTTGGGATCATCTAGTTTAAACAGTTTAACAAGTAAGGGAACCTGAGTCCCAGAAAAGGAAAGGAATCTTCTATTGTTAGACAATAACAGGGGAACAGTGAAGTGGCTCAGTGGATAGAGTACCAGGTCTGGAGTCGGGAGGACCTGGGTTCAAATTTGACCTCAGACACTTCCAACTGTGAGACCCTGGGCAAGGTTACTTAATCCACTTTGCCTAGCCATTGCCCTTCTGTCTTAGAGTTGTTACTAAAAGAGAAAGTAAGTTAAAAAAAAAAGACACCCCTACTCCACTCTTGGTGTATATATGTCTTAAATATACCTCTCCCTACGACAGAGGATACTTCTAATATCTCTGTTTTGACATGTACCATTACAATACCATTCTTGTTCAGGCCCTTGGCCAATTACAGTTATAATGCTGCATTGGTCCTCCTCATTGGTCTCTGCCTTTAATCTCTTGCCCTTTAAGCCATTTTGCAAATGGCAGAAGACATTTGTAAAGCACTTTGCAAGGTGCCTGGAACCTAATAGGTATTTAATAAGTGCTTATCCCATCCCCATTCCCTGCAAATGCTGCCAAGTAAATTTGCCTAATATGCAGCTGGGATCACATGAACCCCATGCTCAACAGAACCGACTACAAGATACAGTTCGGACTCCTTAGCCTGATGTTCAAGGAAGGTCCTCTACAACTGGCCCAATGCCAATGTCCATGTTTCTCTTCTCCACCTCCATTAAATGTACCATCTGCTTCAACCAGACTGGCCTCTTTCCTTTCCCTTGGGCATGGCTTGCCTATTCTCCATCTTTTCTGCCTGGAACTGTTCCTAACTGCTGGTCCAGGCAGCTTCTATCTATCTTTTAATCATCATCTCATCCTCTGACCATTCCTAGAATGATACAGTGGAGAAAACAGTGGACTTGGAGACAGAGAACCGGGCTTTGAACCCCTCTATCTGCACAAACCTGGACACGAGTCCACTCTCCTCTCTGGAGTTCAGCATCCTTTGATTCTCTAATATCAAGACCATTCAGTGAGGATATTCTTCACTTCCCTGCAATATGTCTCTTCCTGGCAATTTTCACAAGTTGTCCAGAAAAGAAAAATCAAACCCTGGCAGTCAGCCCACTAACAAAGAGTTTCTAAGAACTCTGATAGGCACTTGGACAGCAGATACACTGTCTGCCACAGGTCCAGACTCCCCTTCATGTGGTGGTGGCTTTCTGGTGAGCCTTGGCCCCTTTCTCCAGAAACCAAGAGGGAATACAGAAAAGAAGCATCTTGAGTGATAATTATAAGCCAATAAGTCTTTATAAAGACCAAAGAAATTGTACCAAACCTCTTATATCTTCTATTCTGACTGACTTCTTTTTTTAAAAACCCTTACCTTTCATCTTGGAGTCAATACTGTGTATTGGTTCCAAGGCAGAAGACTAGTAAGGGTGGGCAATGAAGGTTAAGTGACTTGCTCAGGGTCACACAGCTGGGAAGTGTCTGAAGTCAGATTTGAACCTAGGACCTCCCGTCTCTAAGCCTGACTCTCAATCCACTGAGCTACCCAGCTGCCCCCTCTGACTGACTTCTGATTGACATATGGACAAGTGCCTGGGAGGTCTGTTCCCTGTATTGGTGCATTTGTAAAAATAAACCTCATGGGAGGAAGGTAGGTGGCTAGGTAGATTGAGAGCCAGCCTAGAGACAAGAGGTCCAGGGTTCAAATCTGAATTCAGATAATTCCTCAACATGTGACCCTGGACAAATCACTTAATTCCCATTGCCTAGTCCTTACTCTTCTGCCTTGGAACCAATACTCAGTATTGATTCTAAGATGGAAGGAAGGGTTTAAAAAAAGGTTAATTAGTTGACTTACTCTGGAGTAAAAATAACATGCCCCACTAGCTAGCTCCTGTTTGGAAAAGTCTGCAAATGTACCCCAGGAAGATGACAAGGTGGAACTCCTGAGTAGCTGCATTTGCAGAAATCCCCACGTATCCTCCTAGTAGTCTCTGTTTTTATAGAATTAAGTTATAAATAGGTAAGTTCTCTGCTCTATGTAACCAGCCCCATCCCTGTGTCTGCTCCCAAGCAGCCATCCACCCAAGCTATCTTCTTCTCATCTACCCTACCCAGGACTCCACAGACCATGCAGTTTTAGAACTCCTTCTCTTGGTCCATGAGTCAGTATAAATTCTCATGGCCCACTATACCTAGAACCCAGCCACACTCATTCCAATCAGCTTCCAGCTTCTCCACCCTGCTTTCCATCCTTTGCTCTAGGAATCAATGCAATTAATATTGCCATGCTAATGGGAAGAGTGTTTCAATCAGTTCTCCTAAGGCTCCACTCACCATCCCAGTGACTTACCAAAGCAAAAACACCCTTCTCTGGCCATCACTGCCTTATAGGTCTTGTCTCTCCTGTTAGAATATATGCTCCATGAGGGCAAGAACAGTGTTTCTTTTTATATTTGCATCCTTAATGCCTAGCAAAGTGTTGATTAATAATGAATGCTTAATGAAAGTTTTCTTTCATTTTCTTTCTACCTTGAATCCAGAAGCAAATTATGTCTTCCTTATCAAATTTCCAGCCTATTAGAAAATCTTGTCAAGACTTGCTTGTCCCTTAGACAAAGTCTTCCAGGGTCCAGAGTGCTCTCTGTGCCATGAGGAAGGACCAAAAGAGGACTGAGCTCAGCTTGAGAATCACCTATTACATGGCCCTTTTCTTGATTCCTTCCATCCACTAGAGTCTTCTCCCTCCTACAAAATTTACCTTATAGATAATCTTGCACCACTTATATAGATATGTGTGTGAGTCTATGTGTATTGTTACCCTCAATGGTATGTAAGGGGTTATTTCACTTTTTTGTGTTTGTATCCTCGGCTCTAAAAACAAAGCCTGTTCACATAGTAGGCACTAAATAGTTACTTAATTTAATTTGGTGAATTAAATACATTAAAAGTCTGGCTTAAATTTGTCTCTCTCTATGCCCTAACTAGGTCACAATGCCAGACCTTAGTCTGCCAAGCTGAAAGTAAAGGGAGACTCTATGGCTAGTGGCACTGGCTGAGATTCTAGATCAGCCTAAGAAGAGAGCACTCATTGATAAGTGTAGCAGGAGTCAACCCTGGAGAGATTCAGTTGCACACAAGTCTCTCTCACCTCGAACTTTGAGACTGGCCGTTGTGGTGACCCCTTCGGCTTCAGCTGTGATCTGGCCAGCATCTTCGAGGGTCAGGGCAGTGATGATGAGGCTGTGGCTAGCGTCACTCTGAGAGATGACGTACTTGGTGCCAGACTCCAGCTTCACACCATTCCGACGCCAGACCACCATGGCATCACTGGGGGCAACCACACACTGGAACGTGGCTTCACAGCCCTCTTCAGAGACTGCATTGCTCAAGCCTGATGTGAACTTGGCCACTCGGGGGACTGAAGAAATAGAAATTTCTTTGTGAGGGAATTGAGAATCAAGGGATGAAGTTAGCAGGAACAGATAGAGCAGAGAATGGGGAAAGAAATGCGTCTAGCACCTAGAACTTCTTCCCCCTTCCTAGCCACCAAGACATCTCTCTCCTACCATTTAATCAGCTTCCAACATGCTACTTCTATGTGGTCTTCCCAGACCAATTAGATAAGCAGTAGTGACTTCTCCCTAAATCTGGAAATCTCCTATCTATTCTTCCTGTTGCCCAAATAAGTGTCTTAGTATGGAAAGAAGATTAGATTTAGAATCAGAAAATATTGCTCCACTATTTACTAGCTAAACAACCCTGGACAAATCCACTAACCTCTGTGGACCTTCTTTTCCTCATATGTAAAATGAAAGGGTTAGATGAAATAAGGTCTATGTACCCCATTCCCCTACCCGAATGTTTGGACTCTATCTACTTCTTTGTTTGGTACTAGGGAGGGACACAAAGAGGAAAGGCAGTGTTGTCTAGTGATTAAGTTCTTAGAGTCAAAAGGATTTTATTTGCAGCTCAAACACCTATTAGTTGTGTGATCCCAGGGGAAATTGCCATAACTTTCAGTCTGTTTCCTTTTCTGCAATCCGAAGATAACTTTGCTCTTGTCATACCACTAATGGGTCTATATCCCAAAGAAATAATAAAAAGGGGCGGGGAAGGACCTACTAGTACAAAAATATTTAGAGCAGCTCTTTTTGTAGTGGCAAAGAATTGGAAATTGAGGGAATATCCACCAATTGGGGAATGGTTGGTATATGACGGTGATGAGAATACTATTGTTCTGTAAGAAATGAGAAGCAGGATAATTTTAAAAAATAGGAGATATCTATATGAACTGATGCACAGTGAAATAAGCAAAACCAGGAGAACATTGTACACAGTAACAACAATATTGTACAGTGAACAACTGTGAAAACTTGGTTGCTTTCAGCAATGCAATGATCTGGGACAATTCTGAAGGACTTATGATGGAGAATGCCATCCACCTCCATAGAAAGAACTGTTGGAGTTGGATGGATACGGATCAAAGCATACTACCTTTCACATCAGTGTATCTGTAGTTTTGTTTTGGGGTTTGGGGCTTGTAAGGGTATGCACTTACAACAATGACCAATATGGAAGTGTGTTTTGCATTATAATACAATATGGCCCAGATCAAATTGCTTACCATCTCTAAGTGGGGAGAGGGAAGGGAGAAAGGGAGATGGTTTGGATCTTATAATTTTGGAAAATATATGTTGAAATTCGTACAACCCAGTGGAATTGCTTGTCGGCTCTGGGAGGGGGAAGGGAACAAAAATGAATCATGTAAACATGGAAAATATTTAAAAATAAAAACAAATTTTAAAAGTATGTTGAAAATTATAATTACATGAAATTGAGAAAATAGAATATCTTTGAATAAAAAACAAAATAAAAATAAAAATAAATTGAGGATAAGAAATTTTGCACTATGTTTCTCATAAGGCTGTTGTGAGGTAAGGGCTTTGAAGACTTTAAAGCACTCTGTAATCAGAGTTATTATCTGTGTATCCTGAGTGCCTGCATCATTCTGAATCATAACCCCCTAAGAGTAGAGCCAGCTGCTATATGGTATGATTGGTCTAAAGCCCAGCTTGGTGGCAAGGGTTGAGAATGCTGAGCATCGTTGCCATGGTATCCTTCTTTCTTCTCCAATTATCCAGGCAGGCACACACGTATACACAAAAGTGTGCCCACGCAGAGACAAAGAGTCACATCTTATATTCTCATAGGACTAACAAAGGAGGAAGCTGAGACCCAGTGAATGTAAATAACTTGCCCCAAAACATACAAGAATCACGACTGAATCCAGGCATCTAGATCTAAATCTAGGGTTCCTTTCATTCCACCAAATCTTATTTTCTTTTGGTTATCATTTAGGTGGAAGAGAGTGACTCAGGTGTAGCTACTCCAGGAATCCTTAATGAAGGCAGCCAGCGCCAGTGTTTCTGAAAGCCTCCTTGAAGGATGCTGAAACCCCAAGGTAGAATGGATGGCTTAGCATTAGCTGCCACGGACATAAGGAGAGATGAGAGGCTCGACTTACTCCAACCTAACCCAGGCCTACTTGATATTTAGGTTGTGGAAAGAAAATTCCTTTTAGTCCTTATCACTCCCCTGGCCACTGGAGTCAGGGCCACACGAGCTCCCCTGCTGTTCCAACGCATCTCAGACTCAAAGATACTCCTGGAACGGATGGCGTTTGCCCTTCATTTCTGCACCCTCATCCAACAATGATTTATTGAGCCTCTATTGACTCCTGCCTATGATGGGATTGGTACAAGCTCCTACAGCTCACACACTGAGCCAGGAGTCCCAGGCAGCTCGCCAAGGAGCACAGTCTCACCCACACAAGCAGAGCCCCCATACCCACGGCTGTCAGTCGGGTGGTGGTCTTGTCGTTGCGACTCTCGCAGCAGTACTCGCCCTCATCCTCGGCCCTCAGGCCCACGATGGTGAGGGTGCGCCGGGGCCCCTCCGCGCCCATCTGGAATCTCTTGCCAGGACGGATCTCCGTCCCACCGCAGCGCCATACCACATCGCCCAGGGCCTGGCTCAGCTCACAGGACAGAACCACTGTCTGTCCAACCTCTCCACTCACTGGTTCCAGAGGGCGGGCAAATTTCACAGGGACCTCTGTGGACAAGTGGGAGAAAGGGTATGAGGCGGCGATGGGTCTGGGCACTGACCCATCTCCTCTGGATTCCCTTTAGGCAATCACTTCATCTTCCACCCGCTCCTTGCTGGAGAAGACCCAGGGGAACATTCTCCCTCTCCGGCTTGCCCACCTTACCTTCCACCTGGACAGTGAAGTCTTGCTTCTCCTTGTTGGCCCTGCAGGTGTAGATGGCACTGTCTTGGGTCTGGGCATCATGGACAGTGAGAGTGTGGCTGGCTCCCTCACTGGACAGCTCATAGCGCTTGCTGTGCCTGATCTCCAGCCCATCCTTCAGCCACGTGACCGTGGCTGTGGCCGATGAGACCGTGGCAGACAGAATGATGTCCTCATGCTCTCGCACGACCAGTGGCTCCCTCTTGGCAGGTTTCTCAGCTGCTTTTGCTTCTGGTTCTAAGTGAGAGAAGACAGTGCCATAGATGAAAAACCACACAACACACCTCAGGGTCGAGTTGTCCACTTATGACTCCCTTCCTCTGTGTTCCTGAGTCTGTAGCCAATCTGGATCACAAATATAGAGCTAGAGGGGAATGTAGAGATCATCTAGGAAGGGTGGAGCCAAGATGGCGGAATGAAGGCCAGGACCCCCCAAGCTCTCTCAAATTCCCTTTAAAATAATACCTCAAGAGGGAGAAAAGGAAAGAAGGATGGAGAGAATTTGAATTGCAAAATGTCCAAAAATGAATATTAAAAATTGTTTCTATATGTAATTGGGAAAAAACAATAAAAAAGAAGAAACTATCTAAAATAAATAAATAAATACCTCAAAATGGATTCTGGAGTGGCATAACCGACAAAAGGATGGGATGGAACAATTTTCCTTCCCAAGTCAACTTAGAAGGTAAACAGGAAAGATCTGTTTTTCTGTGGTGAGAGTGAACCACAGTCCAACAGAGGCTGTACTGGGCAAGCCAGCAAACGGCCTTGAAGGTAACTGAATCGGTAACAACTTTCAGAGCTCTCAGACCACAGATGGTAAGAGGGGGTCATACGATTGGTCAGAAAGAGATTAAAGGAATCCTTTCTCTGGCATGGGTGCAAGTCTCTGTTGCTTTGCCCATAAATAGTTCTGGATCCTGGTTTCAGGGCAAGGAGGGACACTAGCACACTCAAGCATACAGCCACAAGGGAATGGAGAGTTTGGTCACAGGCCAAGGGCATAAAAGAGTGCTTGTGAGGCGGCAGCTGGGTAGCTCAGTGGATTGAGAGTTAGGCCTAGAGACGGGAGGTCCTAGGTTCAAATCCAGCCTCAGCCACTTCCCAGCTGTGTGACCCTGGGCAAGTCACTTGACCCCCATTGTCCACCCTTACCACTCTTCCACCTAGGATCCAATACACAGAAGTTAAGGGTTTAAAAAAAAGAGTGCTTGTGGTCACTCAGAGACCACAACACAGGCCAGGAGAGCAGTGACCTTAATGATCTAAGTGATCCTTAGATCAAAGCACCTTGGAAGAACTGAAAACTTACAGACCCAGCTACTTCTGCAAATAGCAACAAGAAAGGCCTAAAGCATAGACATATACCTCCTCCACCCCAAAAACTGAGCCTGACTTTAATATAAAGTTAAAAGTCAAGAAATAGGCTAGGAAAATGAGCAGTAAAAAAAAGAATCTGATTATATAGAAAGTTATTATGGTGATAGAGAAGTGCAAAACAAAACTCAGAAGAAGACAACAAAGTCGAAACAGCTATATCCAAAGCCTCAAAGTAAAATTTTCATTAATCTCAGGTACAAAAAGAATTCCTGGAAGAGCTCAAAAAATATTTTAAAAATCAAATAAGGGAGATAGAAAAAAGCGGGGAAAAGAAATGAGAGGTTGTAATAAAATTATGAAAAAAGAGTCAATAGCTTAGTTAAGGTAGGTACAAAAATATGGAAGAAAATAACACCTTAAAAATAGAATAGGTCCAATGGCAAAAGAGATGCAAAAATCCACTGAAGAGAAGAACTTTCTAAAAAGCAAAATTGATCAAATGGAAAAGGAGTTATAAAAGCTCACTGAAGAAAATAATTACCTAAAAAGTAAAATTAGGTAAGTGGAAGCTAATGATTCCATGACACATCAAGAAAAAATAAAACAAAATCAAAAAATGAAAAAATAGAAGAAAATGTGAAAAATCTCACTTGAAAAACAATTGATCTGAAAAAACAGATCAAGAAGATATAATTTAAGAATTACTAGACTATCTGAAAGCCATGATAAAAAAAGAGTCTAGACATTATATTTCAATAATTATCAATATAAACTGCCCTGATATATTAAATCTGGATGGTAAAATAGAAATGAAAAGAAACCACCTGAAGGAAATCCCAAAATGAAAACTCCCAGGAATATTATAGCCATATTTCAGAGCACTCAGGTCAAGGAGAAAATACTGCAAGAAGCCAGAAACAACTTAAATATCATGAAGCCATAAGTAGAATACCACAAGACTTAGAAACTTCTACATTAAAGGATCAGAGGGCCTGGAATGTAATATTTTGAAGGGTAAAGGATCTAGAATTACAATGAATAATCATTTACCCAGAAAAACTGGGCTAATCCTTTGGGAGGAAAAAAATGGATATTTAATTGAATCAAGGAACTCCAAACATTCCTGTTGAAAATTCCAGAGCTGAATAGAAAATCTGACTTTCAAAAAATATAAGACTAACAAGAAGCATAAAAAAAAAATAAATAGGAAATTCTTCTGACAAACTTAAAAAAACACTTTTAAAATATGGAATTGTTCTGGGAAATTGGGGGCATATATTACCATAATCACTATAGATGTATCATTCCCAGGATCTGACCCAGTTGATGTCCAAAGGCCTTATCTCCTAGTAATCAGGGTCAGAGTCTCTGGTTCTCTCATGTCAAGGGCAGGGATTACAGATCAGTCATACTCTCCTAAGGGTACAGGTCATTTATCTTCAAGTTCTTCAGTCCCTGGCTTCCTCAATGAACAATTCTAGAACTAACCTTGGATGTCCAGGCAGAAGGTGACCTTCTGGCCCCCAGCCTCACAGATGTACTCCCCAGCATCCTCCTTCTCCGCCTGCTGGACCACCAGCTGCCGGCTCTTGCCCTTGGCCTCCATGTGCACCTTCTGGCTGCGGCTCAGTTTCTTCCCATCCTTGTACCAGGTCACCTCTGTGTGGGCCTGGGCCAGCTCACAGCTCAGGGTGGCACTGCCCCCTGCCATGGCCTGTAACTCATTCTGCATCTTCTGTTCCTTAGCAAATACCACCACAGAATCTGAAGAATATGAAGGAAAAAAGATTAGGGTGAATGCAAGAAATTCTATAAGTCTTCCTTCTCTAAATTTGTACCTTCCATAACCTTTATGGACCTTCCCTGAAGGCCTATGGCTCAGGTCATGTGGCCACAGGGTGACTGGACCAGAAATCAAAATGCCTCATCTATAGCCCCTCTAATCCAGTCCTGATTTGACCATCCATCATCTTTAACATACATCCTCCAAGCTCAGGAAATAGAGCACTGGCTATGTGAGTGTTGGATGATGGATGGCAATCCACTTACAAGCTGACCTTGAGCTTAGGGAAGTCCCTTCTTTTCTCTAGATTTCAGTGCTTTAAGTATGTTCAATCAAGAGATCATTGATTCAGAGTTGGTAAGAACCTCAATGTTCAATTAGTACAACTCCTTTATCTCACAGAGGAAGAAACCGAGGCTCACAGAGTTTGGGGATCTGCCCAAGGTCACACAGAAGGTGAGCTCTCCTTCCACTGTGGCATGTCATGCTTCACAGAGTTCCTTTTAAATAACAAGACTATCTGACCTTTATGTAGCACCTCAAAGTTTACAACGTACATCAGGATTAATAACTCATTTGAGGCTCTCAATAACTCCATTAGGTGGTCACCACATGGATATTCACTTCACAGCAGGGCTAAACAGGATGATGTCTCAGGGGATAGAGCACCAGGCCCAGAGATGGAAGATCCTGGGTTCATATCTAGCTTCAGACAGTTCCTAGCTATGTGACTCTGGACAAGTCACTTAACCTCCATTGCCTAGGCTTTATGGCTCTTCTGCCTTAAAACGAATACTTAGTATTGGTTCTAAGACAGAAGGTAAGGGTTTAAATAAATTAATTTAATTTTAAAAAATTTTTAAAAGAATGACTCCTTCCTCCTCTAAGACTATGAGTTTCTTCTCTTTAGAGTTTAGACCAAGTCCCACATCCTCCATGAAATATTTCCGATCCACTCCAGTCTACATGGATCTTGCCTTCCTCTAAGCTCCTATGGCCCAGACCGCCTGTATCCCTCATTTGGCAATGGGGGAGATGTGGCATAGGAGAAAGTGTTTTATGCAAGGATAGTCCTTCACCTTCCTTGGGTGGTCATTGACTTAACACTACATAACCCACTTAGACAGCAATTGTTGCTAAATGGGTAGGGACAATAGATAAGAGAGCTAGTCTCTTTTGTCCTGAGTAAGTTCCCCAATTACCCCATTTATCAGGATGGACAGAATTACTTTTTTTAGCCCTTCTGCCTTAATTCCAAGCAGAAGAGCTTCAGAGGTTAGGGAATTGGGGTTAAGTGACTTGCTCAGGGCTCAGGCCTGATCTGAGTCCAGGACCTTCCATGTCCATGCCTGGTTCTCGATCCACTGAGCCACCTAACTCCCCCTTAGAATAGCTATTAATGAAGCTTCCTGAGCTGAGAATTCACTCAGACACCCAGATTCTTTTTTCTATCATGGTAGTTACAATCTTGGGATGCCCCTTCCTTGCCAAATATCTCTGTAGTCTTTTCTCATCTCTGCCCATTACTCAGGGCATACACAAATGGCATACTGGTAGTCTCAAAGACAAGCTCAGAGAAGTATTAAGATTATTCTCCAGCCAGAGGTAAATAACCCAGAAGAGACCGTGCTGCAGGGACTGACCTTTGACATCCAGGTGGAAGGTGACCTTCTGGCCCCCAGCCTCACAGATGTACTCCCCAGCATCCTCCTTCCCCGCCTGCTGGACCACCAGCTGCCGGCTCTTGCCCTTGGCCTCCACGTGCACCTTCTGGCTGCGGCTCAGTTTCTTCCCATCCTTGTACCAGGTCACCTCTGTGTGGGCCTGGGCCAGCTCACAGCTCAGGGTGGCACTGCCCCCTGCCACGGCCTCCACCTTGTTCTGTGTCTGCTGCTCCTTGGCAAACACCATGGCAGGCTCTGGGAAAGGGATGAACACAGAGTCATGTCATCATCGATGAGTCATCTTCTAGAGGCTGAAGCTTTGGAGGCCAGTAACTCTCGTTAGAATACACTGAGGTTAGACCTGGCACCTTCCAATGAGGGATGAGAGTACAGCTCTTGTTCTCTTAGGAAATGCATTTATACTGATAGAAGAAAAAGAGAGGGGAGTTCCAGAGGCCACAAGAGTACATCAGGGGAACCTCTGGATGCGGCGGATTGTCCTAAGGAATGGCGTAAAGAAATGAGGGGAAATGTACTAAAAACTCTTTAAAATACCATCAGAAATCCATGTGCAACCTGGACTGAATTGCTTGTCAACTCTAGGAGAGGGGAAGGAAGAAAGGAGGGAGATGATTTGGAAAACTTATGTGTAAATTTGTTATTAAAATAAAATAAAGATAAAACTAAAAAAAAAAAAAAGAAAGAAAAAAGAATTACCATTAGAGAATGGTAAACCACCAAGACTAAGTTTTCTCCTTTTGTAAAATGAGGAGGTTGGACCAGCTGACCTCTCTCTATGCCTTCCCAGTTCTGAGATCTGATGTACTCTGTTATAGGCATCTAGGTAGCATAGTGCCTGGATGGATAGTGCAAATCCAGCTGGAGACACTTACTAGCCATGTAACCCTGGACAATTCTCTTAACCTCTTTCAAGATTCATCATTCCCAAGTCCCTCTCAGCTCTGACATCCTATGAATCGTAGGCAAAGCATCATTGCCAGAGCATAATCCCAGAATAGAAAACTGTCTTAATTCCTTATCCAAATTAGAATCCAATAAACTAGGGATTGTTGCTTTTTGGGGTCTGGCCATACATATCTGATTATCTAACAGGAGATAGAGGAATAACTTGATATACTTTATGGAATGACTTCATCTTGGCTTGTGCATATTGTTTCTGTATAGCCAAAAGTCTCTGCTCCTGCATTTTCCTGATTTTTTTCAACATGAGGATCCATAGAAAACTTGACTCTGTCTAGAACAAAGCCTCTTTGGGGCTGTGGCCCCTTTCCCTCAAGCTCCCACTGCCATGGCAGCAGAGATTTCTAGTCAGGGGCAGAGAAGGCCAGGGGATGCTGGGGCAAGAGGCAGGGCTGGGTTGGGGAGGGGGTTACTGAAGGAAGCTGAGGGACCAAATGTCTGCCAAGGTGCCATGGTGTTATGTCAATTAAGTGACTATGTACAAGGAGTCTCTGAACCTCCTTCCTCTCCCTCTCTCTCTTTCTCTCTCTCTCTCTTTTTTCCTCTCTCCCTCTTTTTCTCTGCCCCCCAAGGATAACTGACCTTTGACGTCCAGGCAGAAGGTGACCTTCTGGCCCCCAGCCTCACAGATGTACTCCCCAGCATCCTCCTTCCCTGCCTGCTGGACCACCAGCTGCCGGCTCTTGCCCTTGGCCTCCACGTGCACCTTCTGGCTGCGGCTCAGTTTCTTCCCATCCTTGTACCAGGTCACCTCTGTGTGGGCCTGGGCCAGCTCACAGCTCAGGGTGATGCTGCCCCCTGCCATGGTCTCTACCTTGCTCTGAGTCTTTTGTTCCTTGGCAAACACAACTAGGGACTCTAGAAAATTAACAAACACAGAGTTGAAGATACTCCACTCAGGGCTCTAAGACACCTCGCCAAAACTGAAATTTGGAAGCAAATAATTTTCAGATCAGATTGTACCAATATTAGACACTAATATTAGGTGCCTGTTATTGAAGGTGCATCAGGTCTGATAAATGCTCTACAGAAATATTCAGACAAGAAAAAAAAGGTATGGCAGGAGAAGAGACAGGACAACCCTGGAGGTGGGAAAATTTCCTAAAAGTCCATCAGAGGGGCAGTAAGAGACCCCCCAGAATCAGGAAAGTTCTAAAAATTCTGCAAAGAAGAGGTGATTCCTCTGAAGTATAGATGACAGAAAATTTGTCCGTGAGGCTGAGAGCTGGATGCCCTGACTTACATACACTTTGTCCACTGGGCATTTTCTCTTTAGGTTTGTTGAGAAATGAAATCAGCTCTATCACACAGATGTATGCAAGGTGCCCTCTTCTCCCCTCCTCCTCATCTTGCTTCACTTGGGTACCACTTTCTCCTCCTTCATTCTATCTCCCATGAAGAGGGGATCCTCCTTGTCAAAGTTAACCCATCCACATGCACAGGTAATACCATTCTATACCATCTTCTCCAACACACTATTATCTTCCCCTTCTCACTCACTTTCCTCCTGTGTTCAGACATGCCCATGTGTCCCCTAACTTTAAAAATCTTCACTTCACCCATCCATCCTTCCTAGATATCATCTTCTATCTCTCCTCCCTTCTGTGGCGAAACTCTCTGAGAAAGCCATTTACAACCAATGCTTCCACTTCCTTTTCTCACACTCTCTTCTTAATTCTCTACAGTTTTGGTTCCAGTTTCATCATTTGACTGGTCCTTCAATTGTCATATCTTATGGCCTTTTCTTAATTCCCATCTTTCTTGGCTTTTTTGCAGACATTGTTGATCATTTCCCTCTACTCCTGCCTATCCCACTATTCTTTCTCAGGCTTCTTTGTTGAATTGGTTCATGCCTATTAATGATGAATCCTCCTCTTCAGGGTCAGCTGGGTGGTTCAGGGGATTGAGAGCCTAGAGCCAGGAGGTCCTAGGTTCAAATCTGGCCTCAGAAACTCCTAGCTATGTAAGCCTGGGCAAGTCATTAACCCCCATTGCCTAGCCCTTACCACTCTTCTGATTTACAAAACACAGTATTGATTCTAAGATGGAAGGTAAAGATTTAAAAAAATAAGTCCCTCTAAAGATCTGCCCTGAACCCTCTTCTCATCCCTTTATACCTTTCGTTTGATGATGATGGCCCTTGATACTACGAAAGTGGGGAGAAGCTAAAAAGCATTGTGATCAAGACTCCCATTGCTCTGCAACCACATTTATCTTTCTCTTTCTGATAACCTACCATAGGGTGGAGCATGGCAGGGCTGTCCCCAACTCCATTCCCAAGAATGGAGTCCCAAACCCAGAATAAGTTTTCTTAAGTCTATTTAGTTGGAAAGCTTTTCTTCTGTATTCAAGTGAGCCCTATCTAGAGAGGGCTTTGGTTCTGACATCTGAAATTGTGTGATGCTATAATAATGCAATAAAATTGTAATAGAACTCACTTCAAAGAAAAAAAAACAAAAAAAAAGAAAAAATAATCTATAAAAACAAAAATAAGCAGTAGAAGAAAAAGTGGAAACATTAGAAGAGAAATGAAAACTGTCCAAGAAAGTTATGAAAAGAAAATTAACGACTTGGGAAAGGAAGTACAAAATGATACTGATTGAAATAATTCCTTAAAAATTAGAATTGGCCAAATGGAAGCTAATGATTCCAGGAGGTATAAAGAAATAATAAAACAGTCAAAAGACTGAAAAATAGAAGAAAATATTAAATATCTGACAAGAAAAACAACTGATGTAGAAAATAGATCAAGGAGAGATAATGTAAGAATCATTGTCTACATGAAAGCAATGAACAAGAACAATAATAAAATTGCCTAAACACCATATTTCAAGAAATTATAAAAGAAAACTGTCTATATATCTTAGAGCCCAAGAGCAAAGAAGATATTGAAAGAATCTGCTGGTTAAATACTGAAAAAATGAAAAATACTATATCTGATATTTCAAGTAGGCAGAAAGAAAGAATTCACATTCCATAGAGCCACTTTCAGGATCACACAAGATTTAGCAACCACCAACATGTTTAAAATAGAACCCATTATCAGTCCCGAGTCCTCTTCTCTTTCCAAATTTTCTATTACTATGTAGGGCACTACAATTCTCCAGTCACCCAGGCCTGAGATCTAGGTATCTTTCTGGACTTATCCCCCTATCTAAGCTGTTGCCAAGGTCTGTCCGTTTTCTTTGCAACATTTTTCATCTATGCCCTCTTCTGTCCTCTGATGCTGCTTACCCTGGAAACAGTTCATCAGCACCTCACTCCTGAATTTTTGCAATAGCTTTGTAGTTGTTCTCCCTGTCTCAATTCTCTCCCCATTCCAGTCAGTCCATCTTTTATTTGACTGTCAGAATAATCTTCCTAACGTGTTGGTATGACTATGTCACCCCCTTATTCAATAAACATTAGAACCTTAGGAACTGACCTTTGACATCCAGGTGGAAGGTGACCTTCTGGCCCCCAGCCTCACAGATGTACTCCCCAGCATCCTCCTTCCCCACCTGCTGGACCACCAGCTGCCGGCTCTTGCCCTTGGCCTCCATGTGCACCTTCTGGTTGGGGCTCAGTTTCTTCCCATCCTTGTACCAGGTCACCTCTGTGTGGGCCTGGGCCAGTTCACAGCTCAGGATGGCACTGCCCCCTGCCACGGCCTCCACCTTGCTCTGAGTCTGCTGCTCTTGGGCAAATACCACTGTAGTCTCTAAAAGAAAAGAGATAAAGTCAAAGAGCCCAAATGAAATATCAGATTGTTTCTGTCTAAATCAGTAGCCTTAAAAAAATCAGTAGCTCTGGATAGAATGGAGGATAATTCTACATTCAGAAAAATCCCAACATATTCATTCATTTAGTAACCCAACAAACATTAAGTATAGAAGGCCCTAGGCTTAGTGCTGGGATAATAAAGATAAACAAAATACAATCTAATTAGGGAGGTAGGAGAATGGCAGGGAGAGGAAGACACTTAGAGGACTAACGCTGATACAAGAGAATGAGCAAAGGGTAAAGGAAATGTCCAAAGAAAATGTGAGGAGGGAGTTCAAGAGGGAAAGATCATTTCATATTGGGGAAAGGGGGTAAGGAGAGGGTCAGGGAAAATGGTAACTGAGCTGGGGTTTGAAGGAAAAATAGGAAAGACATCAACAGATAGAGATGTGAGGGAGGGCTTTATTCTAGGCAAGAAGATGGAATGAGCAAAGGAATGGATGGAGACAAGGGACAGAGCAGTCCATTTTGGTGACAAAGATAAAATAGAGAATAGTGCGATAAGCCTGAAAACATGGACGTGCTGCTGGACATGGAGCTCAATCTACTGAGCCACCTAACTGTCCCTAAGAGGCAAAATTCTAATGGTCAGCATGAACATGGACATTGTCAGGATACTCAAAATATACAAGTTTTTTTCTTATGAAGCAAATAACACAGAACATTTATTCACTACAGAAACAAATGACTTGGAGTTATGAGTTTTTAGACTACAAGGCTTCATCAAATGGCAAAGAGATTTACTCTAGCCTAAATCCTTTAGCTATAAAAAAAACTATATACTAAGGAGAGATTCAAAATCATCAACTGACATTTATCAGTACCAATCTCTGGCCAAGTCTAAACACAATATTCCACGTGGAGCCTGAAGGTAGAGGACTGGACTATAATATCTCCCTGATTTTAGACACTAAACTTCTAATAGTGAATAATGCAGCCTACCCCAGCATTCGCTCTTTGGGTGTGCTGTCACACCACTGATCCATACTGGGTTGTCAGTTTCCTAACCCTTCCCCTAAGACTTTTCACTGAATTATACCAAGGCATCCCTATCCTGTACTTGCTCAGAATATACTTTTAAGGTTAATCAACATTATTGATACTTTCTCCCTCACTTTCTCCAATCAACAAAGCAGTTAATCAAGGACTGATTTGCAGCATTTGCCCATTTCAAAAGTGGAAATATCCATAATGAAAATTCAACAATCAGCTTTCATGAGTTCAGGCTAGCTCCAGCAAACTGTTGGACTCTGTCAAGCTAGAGAACAACCAGGATGGTGAGAGGACTCAAAACCATGTCTGACAAGGATTTAGGAGAATGAAACCAGGGGGTGGTTAGCTTGGGGAAAAAAAGAGATCTAAGGGCATTTCTGTCTTCAAGTAAGTGCTGAAAGGTGGAAGAGGGACCAGGCTTGCTATTCTGGATCTTCAAGGTCAGAACTAAGAACAGTGAGTAGATGCTGTAGAAGAACAATTTTAATTCTATTCAGGGTGTCCCAAAAGTCTATATGCAGCTTTAACTTATTATGGTCTGAAAAGCTATTGGAGCAATGAACCAGGACAATTCTGAGGGACTTATGAGAAAGAATGCTATCCACATTCAGAGGAAGAACTGTGGGAGTAGAAACACAGAAGAAAAACAATTGCTTGAACACATGGATTGATGGGTATATGATTAGGGATGTAGACTCTAAATGATCACCCTAGTGCAATTATCAATAATATGAAAACAGGTCTTGATCAATGATACATATAAAACCCAGTGGAATTGCACGTTGGCTACGGAGGGAGGGGGTTTTCGGAGGGGAGGGAAAGAATGTGAATCAGGTAACCACGGGAAAATATTCTAAATTAATGAAATAAAAATTTTCAATTAAAAAAAGAAAAGCTATTGAAGCTTAAAACTACACTAAAAGAACTGGAGGAGTTCCAGGCAAACTGGAGAGACCTCCAGGAACTGATGCAGAGCGAAAGGAGCAGAGCCAGAAGAACATTGTACACAGAGACTGATACACTGTGGTAAAATCGAATGTAATGGTCTTCTGTACCAGCAGCAATGCAATGACACAGGACACCTCTGAGGGATGTATGGTAAAGACGCTACCCACATTCAGAGGAAGGACTGCAGGAGAGGAACTATATAAGAAAAGCAACTGCTTGAACGCATGGGTCGGGGTGGACATGATTGAGGGTGTGGACTCGAAACTACCACACCAATGCAACCACCAACAATTTGGAAATAGGTCTTGATCAAGGACACATGATAAAACCAGTGGAAATGTGCGTCGGCCATGGGTGAGGGGGGTGCAGGGGGTGAAGGGGAAAGTAGCAGCATGAATCATGTAACCATGTTAAAAATGATTATTAATAAATGTTTAAATTCAAAAAAAAACTACACTAAAAGTTTTGGGTTTGGGGAGGGGTGTGGACTGCCTAAACAAATTAAGTTTTCCCAAAGTGAGAAGGACTGCTTTGGTAGGTACTATGTTCCTCATCAATGGAGCTCTCCAAACTGAAGCTAAATGACTACTCATGCTGGTCTGTATGTATTTTGTATGTGCCTATTAATGTAGGTTTTGTCTCTCCTATTAGAACGTAAGCGTCTTGAGGGCAGAGATGACTGTGTTTTGTTGGGGTTGTTTATTTTTTTCTTGTATCCACAGTGCTGAATGCAATGCCTGCCACATAGAAGGTACTTAAATGCTTCTTGCTGACTGATTCATTTAGATACATTTTGCAATCCTATTAGCCCCAGTGACAAGGGACTAGGATGTATCACCAGGGCTCAAGAAGGAGTTTTGAGAGGTGCTGAGTAATGAGTACTGAGCCCCTGAGGGCCCACCCTCTACTCGGTACTGTGTAAACCAGTTCTCATTTGATCTATGAGCTTGAATCCTAATCCACCCAAAGAAAGAACATCAGAAAAATCCAGACAGCAAAAAGGGAAAAGCCCAGGGATAGGGACGAGAAAAGTAATGATGATAATAGACTTAATGCCAATGGAGAAGACCCAGAAAAACAGAGAAGAGGATACAAGTATCTCCAGAATGTCAAATTTAAAGGTTCTCTCCATCTCTCCATCTCCTTCTCCCAACTTTCTTTTTTCTCTCTCTCCCTAGCTCTGTTGGTTTCTGTCTCTGTCTCTCTATCTCTCCAACTCTCCCTCTCCCTCCTTCTCTCTCTCTTTCTGTCTCTATTTCTCTGTCACACACACACACACACACACACACACACACACATACACACACACACACACACACACACACACACACACACACACACACACACACGTGGATGAGATTATATTAAAATTCTTCCTCCTTCCAGAACAATTTACCTTTGACATCCAGGCGGAAGGTGACCTTTTGGCCCCCAGCCTCACAGATGTACTCCCCAGCATCCTCCTTCCCCACCTGCTGGACCACCAGCTGCCGGCTCTTGCCCTTGGCCTCCACATGCACCTTCTGGCTGAGGCTCAGTTTCTTCCCATCCTTGTTCCAGGTTACCTCTGTGTGGGCCTGGGCCAGCTCACAGCTCAGGGTGGCACTGCCCCCTGCCACGGCCTCCACCTTGTTCTGTGCCTGTTGCTCCTTGGCAAACACCAGGGCAGGCTCTGGAAAGGGGATGAAAACACAGAATCATATAATTCACTTTCCAGAAACTGAGAGTCAATATTAGGCTAGATGTTAGTAGACTGGCACCCTCTGGCAAAGTGTGAGATTACAGCAACAACATAGAATTACATTTTAGGGATTGGGAGGGTGGGATAAGTGAGATTCCCTAAAATGGTGAATTTTTCCAAAGGCTGGTGGGAGGAACATGAGAAGAATTCCTAAGTCAAAACCAAAGAAGTCTAAAAATGTTTCGGAGAAAAAATGTACCTGTACTAATAATAGCTATCAAGTTCTCTGTTCT
This sequence comes from Gracilinanus agilis, assembly GCF_016433145.1. Taxonomy (NCBI): domain Eukaryota; kingdom Metazoa; phylum Chordata; class Mammalia; order Didelphimorphia; family Didelphidae; genus Gracilinanus; species Gracilinanus agilis. The sequence continues at coordinate 94,791,417 of NC_058130.1, forward strand.
GGGGAAGTTTCACTAAATGACCAAGGTCCTTCCCTGATCTGACATTCTAAGTTCTATGTTTAAATATGTCTCCCAGCTCTAACATTTTATATTTTAAGGTCCTTCCAAGCAGTAACATTCCATGTTCTAAGGATGCTTCCAACTGACATTTTAAGTTATATGTTCCATGGTCCCTTCCATTCTACGTTCTAAAATCCCTCTGTTCCGACATTCTAAGTTCTGTATTCTCATGTCCCTTTCAAATCTAACATTGTATATTCTAAGTTACTTCTAATTCTTACATTCTATGCTCCATGTTTTAAGCTGACATTCTATGTTCTGCCTACTTTTAATTGGCAGAAAATCACTTAGCATACGATGGGGCTGTTCTCTCTCTCTTAATCTTGTCCTTATCAAAAGATTTAAGGATTGGGGGACAGCTGGGTAGCTCAGTGGATTGAGAGTCAGGCCTAGGTTGAAATCCAGCCTCAGACACTTCCGAGCTGTGTGACCTTGGGCAAGTCACTTGACCCCCATTCCCCACCCTTACCACTCTTCCACCTAGGATCCAATACACAGAAGTTAAGGGTTTAAAAAAAAGATTTAAGGATTTCTTTTTTGTTTTTATTATGAGAATGCATGCCTGATTTTATCAAGGGAGGCAAGAGGAAAGATGGATTCACTTTATAGAAAGCCTCCAACTTTCCTTGAACACATCTTTTCCACAAATGAAATCAGTTGCCAAATCTTATTGATTTATCTCTGTACCATCTTCTTATTGATTTTACCTCTTTACCATCTCTCATATTCATCTCCTCCTTTCCTCTCCCTAAGCCACCAGCTTGTTCCAGACCCTGGATACTCCTCACAGAGACTATCCAAGGGGCCTTCTAATTGGGTTTCTTGCCTTAGTTTTTCTTCTTTAGAATCCATACTCCCTACAATTCTGAAAGTGATTTCCTTGAAGCACAGCTCTGACTAGGTCTCTCCCTTACTCAATAAACTCCAGTGGCTCCTTAGTACCTCTGAAATAAAATAAAAACTCATCTGGCATTCAAAGTCCTTTACAACCTGGTCCACCTTGTGATGTGCTAGAAAATATTTAACAACTACATTTTCTGGAGGAAAAAATGTACGCATAACACAACTTTTAGTTTAATCTGTATCATTAACATTTCCTCCATCACTTTTAAAACTCAACAAATCAATAAATCAAGTCCAGATTTGTAGCATTTGCTAATTTCCAAGGTGTAAATACTTACTCTGAAAATTTAAGAATTGGCTTTTACAAATCAACTTGTGCTGGCTCTAGCACATCCCTAGTTGCAGCCTATTTTTCCAACTTTTACATAGTATTCCCCTTCCTCCATTCTATATGGTGATATTATACTCCTTCTCTTAGCTCTATGCCTTTCCACTGGTTATCTATCCCCCAAACCCAGAAGGCTCTCCCTTCTCATTCTTGCTTCCTACAATCCCTACTTTCCTTGAAAATTCAGCTCAAGCTCTTCCTTCTACATGAAGTTTTTTTTTATGCCTCCCCATAAACTACTAGTGGCTCTGCTCTATACCCCTTCCATTACCTTGTATCTCTTTGTTGTATATTTGTAAGTAATTTTATAAGTATATGCCTCCTGAAACTTAATTTATAAGTATATGCCTCCAAAATGTAAATTTCTTGAGGAAAAGCATTTTTTCTGTCTTTCTTCTACCTAGCACAGTTCCTGAAACATGGTAGGGACTTAATAAATACTTGCTGATTGATTGACTAAACAAATAGGGCATGTATTTCTGTTTTTCTGATTTAATTTGTACAAGTTAAGCAACTGTGCGTCTAGACCTGAGCCTCAGTGAGTCTATAATCCCTTCCTCCTATGATAATTAGATTAAGTCTACACTGTCCATCTTTAGATTTAATCACCAAAGGTGAGAGCACTTCCAAATTCTGTGAGGTCCTAACCCACATGTTCTAGAGTGAGTAACATATCAGAATCAACCTACCCCCAGGCGGTCTATTGGAAGCATCTATTGTGATTGGGCACAGAGGCTAGAGGAAGGCACAGGAAGTGATGCATAAGTGACCCCTTTAAAAAGAGGGAGTTGAGTGAGTGAGAGGTCTTCTGGTGAAGAGGGAGGATGGTGAAGTAGGTCTCTTCTGGTCCCTGGAGGTGGTGAGTTTAAAGACTGACTGAATCTTCCTGAACTTCTCTTAAGGAACTTCCTTAATAGACTCTGTGAATAAAGCTTTGCTTCATTCATCTCAGGGCTTCTTGCCCTCTGACTCTTGGCTAAGGGTTATTTAGATCTACCTGGATTAATTAGAGAATCATAGCAATTTACCTACTGTGTTAGATTCTTATTTCCTTATTTGCTCTCTCTTCTTAATTGTAAATAAACTTCCATAAAAGTCAATTTTGACTTGAGGTTATTCCTAAATTGGGGAAATTTACGACCACCTTTTAATATATAAAACCTCAAACCCCTTTTTTCCCCCTTACACTCCCACTTCAATCAAGGTTTCAGAGACCTCAAGATAGTAGAAAAAGATGAAAAAAAGGAGAGTACAGAGGGTATCTGGTTAAGGATTATAGGATGTAAACTGGAAAGCACAGTAGAGATCACTTAGTCTGATCCTTTTATTTTACAAATGAAGAAACTGAGGTCTAGACCAGGGATGTCTCTTGCTCAATTAGGCAATAAGAAGCAAAACTAGGATTTGAATTCTTATCCCCTGACTGAAAATCCAATTTATTCCTTCAACTGCACCATAAGGAGAAGGCTAGCAAATCCATAGGGTGAAGAGATGTTAGCAGGCTCAGAGTTTCTAGACCATAGTGAAACCTTCCAGCTCATGTATACAGGCATGTTACACACACACACACACACACACACACACACACACACACACACACACACACACACACACGGAACAGAAAGCATTGTAATTTCCCTGATTCATAAAGTAGCCAACCTTTGACATCCAGGCGGAAGGTGACCTTCTGGCCCCCAGCCTCACAGATGTACTCCCCAGCATCCTCCTTCCCCGCCTGCTGGACCACCAGCTGCCGGCTCTTGCCCTTGGCCTCCACGTGCACCTTCTGGCTGCGGCTCAGTTTCTTCCCATCCTTGTACCAGGTCACCTCTGTGTGGGCCTGGGCCAGCTCACAGCTCAGGGTGGCACTGCCCCCTGCCACGGCCTCCACCTTG
>NC_058130.1:94797241-94813077 GCF_016433145.1 Gracilinanus agilis
CCCCAGCCTCACAGATGTACTCCCCAGCATCCTCCTTCCCCGCCTGCTGGACCACCAGCTGCCGGCTCTTGCCCTTGGCCTCCACGTGCACCTTCTGGCTGAGGCTCAGTTTCTTCCCATCCTTGTACCAGGTCACCTCTGTGTGGGCCTGGGCCAGCTCACAGCTCAGGGTGGCACTGCCCCCTGCCACGGCCTCCACTTTGTTCTGTGTCTGCTGCTCCTTGGCAAACACCATGGCAGGCTCTGGGAAAGGGATGAACACAGAGTCATGTCATCATCGATGAGTCATCTTCTAGAGGCTGAAGCTTTGGAGGCCAGTAACTCTCGTTAGAATACACTGAGGTTAGACCTGGCACCTTCCAATGAGGGATGAGAGTACAGCTCTTGTTCTCTTAGGAAATGCATTTATACTGATAGAAGAAAAAGAGAGGGGAGTTCCAGAGGCCACAAGAGTACATCAGGGGAACCTCTGGATGCGGCGGATTGTCCTAAGGAATGGCGTAAAGAAATGAGGGGAAATGTACTAAAAACTCTTTAAAATACCATCAGAAATCCATGTGCAACCTGGACTGAATTGCTTGTCAACTCTAGGAGAGGGGAAGGAAGAAAGGAGGGAGATGATTTGGAAAACTTATGTGTAAATTTGTTATTAAAATAAAATAAAGATAAAACTAAAAAAAAAAAAAAGAAAGAAAAAAGAATTACCATTAGAGAATGGTAAACCACCAAGACTAAGTTTTCTCCTTTTGTAAAATGAGGAGGTTGGACCAGCTGACCTCTCTCTATGCCTTCCCAGTTCTGAGATCTGATGTACTCTGTTATAGGCATCTAGGTAGCATAGTGCCTGGATGGATAGTGCAAATCCAGCTGGAGACACTTACTAGCCATGTAACCCTGGACAATTCTCTTAACCTCTTTCAAGATTCATCATTCCCAAGTCCCTCTCAGCTCTGACATCCTATGAATCGTAGGCAAAGCATCATTGCCAGAGCATAATCCCAGAATAGAAAACTGTCTTAATTCCTTATCCAAATTAGAATCCAATAAACTAGGGATTGTTGCTTTTTGGGGTCTGGCCATACATATCTGATTATCTAACAGGAGATAGAGGAATAACTTGATATACTTTATGGAATGACTTCATCTTGGCTTGTGCATATTGTTTCTGTATAGCCAAAAGTCTCTGCTCCTGCATTTTCCTGATTTTTTTCAACATGAGGATCCATAGAAAACTTGACTCTGTCTAGAACAAAGCCTCTTTGGGGCTGTGGCCCCTTTCCCTCAAGCTCCCACTGCCATGGCAGCAGAGATTTCTAGTCAGGGGCAGAGAAGGCCAGGGGATGCTGGGGCAAGAGGCAGGGCTGGGTTGGGGAGGGGGTTACTGAAGGAAGCTGAGGGACCAAATGTCTGCCAAGGTGCCATGGTGTTATGTCAATTAAGTGACTATGTACAAGGAGTCTCTGAACCTCCTTCCTCTCCCTCTCTCTCTTTCTCTCTCTCTCTCTTTTTTCCTCTCTCCCTCTTTTTCTCTGCCCCCCAAGGATAACTGACCTTTGACGTCCAGGCAGAAGGTGACCTTCTGGCCCCCAGCCTCACAGATGTACTCCCCAGCATCCTCCTTCCCTGCCTGCTGGACCACCAGCTGCCGGCTCTTGCCCTTGGCCTCCACGTGCACCTTCTGGCTGCGGCTCAGTTTCTTCCCATCCTTGTACCAGGTCACCTCTGTGTGGGCCTGGGCCAGCTCACAGCTCAGGGTGGCACTGCCCCCTGCCACGGCCTCCACCTTGTTCTGTGTCTGCTGCTCCTTGGCAAACACTGCCACAGACTCTGGGGAAAGGATCAACACAAAGAGTTGAGGATAAGAAGCAGCTAGGTGGCTCTGTGGATGGAGAGCCAGGCCTAGGATTGGGAGATCCTGGGCTCAAATCTGGCCTCAGATACTCCCTAACTCCCCTGTAGGTCACCAAGCCCCCATTGCCTAGTCCTTGGTTGTTCTTCTGTCTTAGAACCAATACCTAGTATTGATTCTAAGATGGAAGGTAAGGGTTATTTTTTTTTAAGCATTGAGGGCATACCACAGAAGATTGGGTCACTTTATAGAAACTGAAATTTTTGGAATTAAACAAGTATCAGGCCAGAATGCCCTGAGTGACACCTTCTGTGAACTGACACTATAGCCCTGCTTGATTACACAATGGGATTGGTCACATGAGGAAAGAAAAGAGCTGAGTGCCAGGCATTCTAAGAGCTGTCCCTAAGTGGGAGGATTTCCAAAGGCTGCTAAGGACATCAATCAGAAGAAATCTAGATCTATAAATCACAGAATGATAGAATTTCAGAGGCAGAAAGCTCCTCAGAGGCTATCTGGTACAACCTATACCTAAAAAAAATAATCCTACTACAATATAACCAAGAAATCCTCACCCTGCTCTGCTTGAAGGCCACCAATAAGGAAGAAGCCATGCCCTCCCAAGGTGGGATGTTCCACTTTTGAATGGATAACTCTAGTCCTCAGGAACATGTTCTTTATGTCAAACTCAAATTCACTCCATTCAAATTTCTACCCATTGTCTCTAGTTCTTCCATCTGGGCCTGAATAGAACAAGTCTAATTCTTCTTCCTTGACTGCCTTTCAGATGGTCAAAGACAATGATCATAATCCTTCTGATTTTTCTCTTTTCCAAACTAAACATCTCTAGTTCCTTAAGACAGTTTTCACATGGCATGAACTCAAGACCATTCATTTATCTTTCTACTGCTTCCTTCTAATTTGAAATTTCCTAAAATGTGATGCCTTGAACTAAACATAATATTCTGGATAGTGGTATAGTAAAACAATTACCTCCTTATTTTTGAGAGATATACTGCTCTTAACATAGCCCAAGATTTAATTAACATTTTTTGTCTGCCATTATTCTTGTTGTTAAGTCATTTCAGTTGTGCCTGACTCTTCATGACCCCATTTGGGGTTTTCTTGGTAAAGACAATGGAATAGTTTGCCTTTTCCTTCTCCAGCTCATTTTACAGATGAGGAAACTGAGGCAGAGTTGAGTGACTTGCCCAGGACCACACAGCTAGGAAGTGTCTGAGGTCAGATTCAAATATTAAAAAATAAGTCTCCCTGGCTCCAGCCCCAGCACTCTGCCCACTGTACCATCTAGATGCCCTTGACTGCTGGCTGACTCCTAACGAGAGTCCATCAAAATCTCTAGACATTTTTTCCCAAAAATTTTGGTTTAATCACACCTCCCCAATCTTTTTCTTGTGAGTCTGATTTTTTGAACCCAAATGTAAGGTTTTATATTTTAAGATGTCATTTACCTGACTAAATGACAACATACTAGATTTAGCCCAGTATTCTAGCCTGTCAGGATCTCTTATGTACCCTAACTTCATCATCCTATATGTTTGCTCTCTGCCAGATTTTATGTACAAAGTGGATAGCATGTTATCCATGCTTTTATTTGTGTCATTAATAAAAATATTAAACAATTCAGGACCAAGAGCAGAACCATAGTGTATTCCACTGGATACTGCCTTCCCAAGTGCCATCCAGCCCCTAATGCCTGCTCTTTGGGTCCTCTCATTCAACCAGATCTGTCTTCATTTTTAGTACTAACATCTAACTCGCATCTCTCCATTTTTTATGAAGATTATCAAGAGATATTTATCAAACCCTCAGTGGATAGAGAGCCAAGTCTGGAGATGGGAGGTCCTGGGATTAAATCTTGATTCAGACACTTCCTAGCTATGTGACCCTGGGCAAGTCACTTTAACCCCCATTGCCTAGCCCTAAACACACTTCTGCCTCAGAGCCAATGCTTAGAACGAATTCCAAGACAGAAATTTGTTTTTTTTTTTAAACAGATATACAGGATATTTAAAAATCTTAGTGTAGAACTAAATGCACATGAATCAGAAGACATTTTTCCATTCCCTCTCCCCCAGGGGAGCTGACCTTTGACATCCAGGCAGAAGGTGACCTTCTGGCCCCCAGCCTCACAGGTGTACTCCCCAGCATCCTCCTTCCCCGCCTGCTGGACCACCAGCTGCCGGCTCTTGCCCTTGGCCTCCACGTGCACCTTCTGGCTGCGGCTCAGTTTCTTCCCATCCTTGTACCAGGTCACCTCTGTGTGGGCCTGGGCCAGCTCACAGCTCAGGGTGGCACTGCCCCCTGCCACGGCCTCCACCTTGCTCTGTGTCTGCTGCTCCTTGGCAAATACCACGGCAGACTCTGAGAAAAGGAGGAACACACAGAGTCAAGCAGGCAAGGTCCTAATTCATTTCACAGCAACCAAAAGTTGTAGAGATGCATTTTCAGAAGAGAATGTCCTCATGGTAGATACTGCAGAAATGTGGGAGGAAAGCCTAGGGAAACTCTTCAGACAAAAGAAGAAAGAAATTAATCCTGAGAACTTCAAGTGCAGGTTGAGAAGATTCCCTGATGGGAGAAAATTTTCTAAGGTCTGGATAAGAGAAATATGGGGAGGAATTCCAGAGCCAGAACTATGCCAAAAATTCTAAAGATTTTGCAAAGGAAATGGGTAGCTGGGTGGCTCCGTGGATGGAGAGCCAGGCCTAGAGACTGGAAGTCCCTGGGTTCAAATCTGGCCTCAGATACTTCCTCTCTGTGTGACACTGGGAAAGTCACTTCATCCCATTTGTTTGAATCCCCTGGAGAAAGAAATGGCAAAGCACTCCATTATCTTTGCCAAGAAGACCCCAGGGTCCATGGGATCACAGTCAGACTCGACTGAACAACAAATAAATCACCTTGCTGCCATCCCAACGGAATGCGTCATGGAACACCCCCCCCCCACCCAACTCCAAAAGGCTACCCACCTTTGATGTTGAGGTGGAAGGTGACCCTCTGGCCCCCGGCTTCACAGCTGTACTCTCCAGCATCTGCCTTGCCTGCCTGCTGCACCACCAGCTGCCGGCTCTTACCCTGGGCCTGCAGTCGAACCCTCTGGCTTGAGCTCAGTTTCTTCCCATCCTTGTACCATGTAACATCTGTCTTGGACTGAGCCACCTCACAGCTCAGGGTAGCATTTTCCCCAGATATCACCTGTACCTTATTCTGGCTTTGTTGCTCTTTGGCAAATACTAGGGAGGATTCTGGAGTAGGAAATTGGGAAAGGAAATAGGCAAAATTACTAAGTTCCCTGAAATTGGGTCAGGTTCAGACCTGTCCCCGTCCCACATCTGTCATGTCTGATGGGTGCTTTTCCAGTAAGATCCAGGAGATTGCCCCCAGCCCATCCCAACTCCCAAACTCTGCTCCAAGATGGGAAAGGGGGAAGAGAGCAGCTTGAAGCTCCTGGCTCTGTCTCCCTAGAATGTCATGCTTTTTTTTAGCACTCTTCCTTATATCTTATGCCCTGCCCGTCCCACCCCCAATAATAATTCCATTTCGTTCATCCTGATTTCAATAAATAATAAGAATCAGAGAGCTACTCTGGGACTTCGTAGAAATAGACCTAGAGATAAAAAGGAACCTTGACCCATAGAGTTCTCAGAGAAGAAAGCCATCTTGGATCCCAGAACATAAAATGCCAGGCCCAGAAGGAAATTTAGAGACTTCTAGTCCAACTCCCTCATTCTGTAGTCGAGGAAAAAGAAATTCAGAGGGGGAAAGAGACAAATGACAGAGGCAGGGCTAGAAACAGGTCTGATTGACATGAAATACCTACGTAAGAACAAAGGGGCCCACGGGACCCCTCGAGTAATGGGTCTGGATGAAATGGGATCCCCTTCCTTTATTCTCTGACTGAGGCTTGCTTAGTTAGTGGGATGCACTGAGGTTATTCGGCTTCATGAGACATCAAGGGCAGGAAAGACATGAAACCCCGAAACCCTCCAGGCTCCCCTATATCCACGCTTCTCTGTCTGGTGCCTGGTGGATTATAATGACTTGGAGTAAAATCTGGTTTCTCTGCGTTCAGGTCCTAAACTGATTTGGCTCCTGGGGGCACAAGGCCAAGAAAGCAAGAGCTGGTTGGGAAGAGGGGAGGACCCCAGGGCCCAAGATGCAGCCTGCTCTGCAGATCCTTTCCTTAGAATTGAAGCTCCTTGAGGTGGGAACTATTCTTTTTGTTTTTTCATAATATCTTCAGACCCTAACACCGAGTGAGGGGAGAGGAGCAGGGACTGGACCTGTGATTATTATCATAACAGTAATAATTCTATAAAGTTTACAAAGCATTTTATTTATGTTAACTTATTGGATCTTTGATTTGATTTTGTTGCTATGGGGGCCTTCTTGAGCCGGCAATGTTCCTCTTCCAGTGTAGTTCAGGACCTTCACTGAGAGGTTAGGGGATCTGTCCAGGGTTACCCAGACAGTATGTGTCAGGGCAGAGACTCAAATTTAGGTCTTCCTGGCTTCTAGGCTAACTCACTATCCACAGAACCATACTGCCAACAGCCCATAAAAAAGGGCTTATTCATTGCTTACTGATTAACTGATTGAATGATCCCATGAAAGGAAAGAAAGGAAGAGTAGCAGCCTGGACCCCTGGACCTCTCCCCATTCACCCTTTCACCCCTTTGGCCCTTCAGTGCCTGGTCTGTCCCCCTCCTACCTTGGACCCGGACATGGAAAGTGACATGGTCATCCCCAGCATGGCAGCTGTAGGTGCCCTGGTCGCTATGGGTCATCTGGCGAAGGATGAAGGTCCGCCGAGTGCCCTGGCTGTGGATCTCTGTCCTCTGGTCCTTCTTTACCTCCTTCTGCTCCCTCTTCCACACCACAGTCCCACCAGCCTCGGACACCTCACAAGCCAGCTCCAGCTGCCCCCCAGGGCTGACCATCACCTCAGGGGGGGACGGCGGCTTGTTGATAAATTTCACTGCTTTGTCTGTGGGGGGCAAAGAAATCAGGTGTCAGAGACAGCAGCTCCTCAGGGCTGAGGAAGGGTCTGAGGCTTGTTCTCATCTCCAGCCCACCACTCCCAGCCTCTGGGTGGGGCCGTGAAGTGACAAAAGCTAGACTAAAACCTGAAGAATGGAATTCAGCAAAAATAAATAAATAAACAAGCAAACAAATAAATAGATGAGTAGCTAAATGAATTAATTGATTGATTGATTAATAAAATAACAGAAAAATTCAATTCCACAAAATTTATTAAGTGTCTCCCCCTCCATGTGTAAGGCTCTTTGTCCTCAGACTCCAGGGATGCCAAGATTCACTGTCCAGAGGCAGCATAATGTATATGGAGCTGCCAGTGGGGCCCCAAAGACCTGGGGTTCAAGTCCTGCCCCTGACACTTGAGGATCAGAGTCCTATCTTCTTGAGGGTTCCTTTTCCTCCTCTAAATCAAGAGAGTCCGTCTAAATCATCTCTCAAGTCCCTTCTAGCTCTAAATGTATGATGACCTCAATCACAAGATTTAGTGCTAGAAGGGCTCAGAGATCATCCTGAAATCGATGACCTTTTTAAAAATATTTTGGTTAACTATTTCAATATAGTCGGTTTCCTTTGAAATTTTCGGTATTTTATTTTATACATTTAAAAACATTCTGAGAAGGGGCTTACAGGCTTCACATAGTCACAAGTTAGTTAGGACACACAAAAAAGTTCAGAAGCCCCAGAGTTTGACACGGACTCCCTCATTTTACTAATAAGGAAACCAAGGCCCAGAAAAGTGATTTCTATCACTTGTCTACAGTCATAAGGAAGCTAGGTTATAGAGTGGACCAAGGGAAGACCCGAGTTTAAATAGGGCTTCAGACACACTTACTAGCTACCTGCCTTAACCACTATATGCCTCAGTTTCCTCAACTGAAAAACAGGGAAAATGGATAGGGCCCATTTCCCAAGGTTGTTGTGAGGATAAAATGAGACAATGATTGTAAAGCACTTTGCAAATCTTAAAGTGTTATATAAATGCCAGTTATTAATATTAACACCAAATCCATTGCCCTTCTTAAGCCATATTGCCTCATGATTTCTCCTTCCCTTGTAATAATAAAGTAGTAACTATTCATTATAACCATAACTTTAAAATAGTAAACCATAATAACTACATGACTGATTTTATTTATTATGATAATTTTATTAATATCTGTTGTCATTAAGAAATTCTTCATTTATTGTTATTCAATTGTGTTAGTCATGTCTAACTTTGTGACCTGATTTGAGGTTTTCTTAGCAGGTGATATCACTTATCACTTTTCTTTTTTTCCTAATTTAATCTTTTTTCTAGTAAAATAGTCACATAATAACAGAGGAACGGAATGGCAAAGATGTAACAGATTTGCTTAAATTCCACTTAAATATTTAAATTCTAAAAATTTTACAAGTTTACAGATTTGATAGAAATTTGATATTTACAAAGCAAGTAATTCTTTACTATTGTCATTAATCCAATCAATAATATGATTAATAACCAGTAATGTTAAATGAAATTTAAGATATTAGAGTACTTCGCCATTTCTTTCTCCAGCTCATTTTACAGATGAGGGAACTGAGGCCAACGAGGTTAAGTGACTCGCCTATGGCCACACAGCTAATAAGTATCTAGGGCCAGATTTGAACTCAGGAAGATGAGTCTCCTGACTCTAGGCTTGATGCTCTACCCACTGAGCCACCTAGCTGCCCTCCTTCTCTCTACCAAACCATATTCTTGCTCTTCTGAAAATTTATCATCTTCAAGGAGCCTTTCCAGATCCAGAGTTTTGTCTTTATGGTTTTTGTTCATTTTGTTTTGTTTGTTTGTTTTTAGTGCAGATGTGATTTCATTGATATAGGGAACTTACCTGTGAGGATCTTCACTGAAGATCTATTGGAAGACCTCTAGTGATGGAAGACTCACTCCCTTACAAGGTAGCCTCTTCCATTTTTAGATAATTCCAATTGGTAGGGAATCAATTAGAGCAAGCCTATTTCTGCCTCTCTGAATCTTTTACTCTTAACTCCTACTACAACCATCTGAGACCAAGCAGAAGGTCTAATGCCTGTTCTGCAGGACAGTTCTTCATATCCTTGAAGACAACAATCATGTCCCCCAAAAATCTTTAGTTTCCTAAGCATCCCCAATTTCTTCATCAAATCCTCATAAAATGGAATTGAGAAGCAAGAAGAAACCAAGAAGCCACTGGCTGTATGTCTGTCTGCCAATACTCATGCCCTGTTGGCCAGTTCCCTCCTAAATATTAAGGACATCATAATGACAGGCACACTTCATTTCATTGTGCTTCACTTTGCTGCACTTTGCAGATATTGCATTTAAAAAAATAAATTGAAGGTTTGTGGCATCCATGTCGAGCAAGTCTTTCACTGCTATTTTTCCATCAACGTGCTCACATCATGTCTCTGTGTCACATTTTGGTCATTCTCACAATATTTCAAAAGTTTTCATTATTTTATCTATTGTGGTGATTTGTGATCACTGACCTTTGATGTTGCTATTGTAATTGTTTTGGGGCATCACAAACCACACCCACAGAAGCCCACTAATTTAATCAATAAATGGTATGTGTGTTCTCACCATTCCCAGCCATTCTCCTATCTCTTTCCCTCTCCTTTTTTTCTAAAGGATTTTATACTATATTTAAAAAAAAACACAAAATTTAAAAAAAAGAATCAGTCAATATGAATTTTAGGAGTCCTTACCTAAAGTCTCAGTACCCACTGGTCAAGCAGGCTTGCCTTCTTCCCTTTCAGCCTAAAGGCTTACTAAGGATTGCCAGAGGTGATTTGTGTTCTGAGTTCTTAAAATTGGACTTGCTCTGCCATATCCAAAACTTGGAATTTATCCAAGTTGTAGAAACAAGCTTTTACTACTCATCCACCAAATATCTCCCATTCAGATCAACAACAGCTTTAATTGCTGATTCGACCCTTTCAAACTCTAAAAATATTCATATAGCTTTATCATCAGAAGCACCAGGAATTTCAAATAGACAAGAAATTTCTCCTGGGTGTCCCTGTGTCCTGAGACACACGATTGAAGAATATTACAAAAACTTAGATGATAAAGCAATGGCAAAGTCTGAGTTGACTCAGACTCCAATTTTGAAAGCTGTTTTAGTGTGGATAAAATGCTATCAAACAGCATCCCATGCTACAGAGACATCTATTGCTAAAGGAAGAGTTGGCCGATAAAGCAAATTTCATTTTTGTCTTATTTTAATAAATTGCCTCAGCCACCCCAACCTTCAGCAACCACCATCCTATCAGTCAGCAACCATCGACATCTAGAGAACACCCTCCCCGCTGTGAAAAGATTATGATTTACTAAAGGATCAGAGGATGTTTAGCATTTTTTAGCAATAAAGTCTTTTTTTGGATCCACTGGAGAAGAATACAGTAAATTTGCCAAGAAAACCTCATGGACAAAGAGTCAGACACGGCTGAACGACTAAACAAAAAATTGTTTTTTTTAATGAAGGTATGTACATTTTTGTTGTGGTTTGGTTTGGTTTGGTTTGAAACCCTTCCCTCCTAATGCCACCTAACTCATTCTCCTGCCTCTATGTCAATAAGAATAGATTTAATCCATCAACCAACCTATTCTGAGGAGGATGAGGAAGCTGGTGGTCTATTTCACCTCAGAGAAAGCTCTCTGACATCCTTCCTCAGTCACCTTCATCCCTCCTTAAAATCTCTTCTGCCAGGAAGTCCTTTCTCAAGTGTAACCTCAATCCTTTCTGCTGTACCCCATTTTCTTCTCCCTCTTGTGGACTTTCCCTTGGAGACTCAAAACAGCTGCTCTCCATTTGCCTTAAAATAACAGTCCTGCCAGGTTCTTCCAATTTCACTCCTACCCTCCCAACCTTCCAATCCACCCCCAAGCCTGGCTGCAAGGGGACAGGTCAGTCAGCTGATGGCATCATGTTTCTAATGGTTTCTCTCTTCTGATTCCTTCTCCAGCCTTCTCAGCTGTCCTGGAGAAAAGACTTGTGGTGACACAAAGTAACAGGTGGGACAGACCAAAAAGCATAGCTGACCGGAGAGAAGGTGGGTGAGCTAAAAGAAAATTGGGGCCCTCATGGCCCGCTCTGGGAGATCTGTGCTGCCATCAAGCATTGTCCTATATTTGAAAGTCTTTTCTGTTCCATTTAGTCTCTTTAATTCTTTTTTTTTAAGTAACTGGGATTAAATTTTTTTTGTCTTATTTCTTTTTAATATTTTCCCATGTTTCCATGATTCATTTTCTTTCCCTCCCCTTTCCCAGAACCGATAAACAATTCCACTAGGTTGTGCAAATGTTATCACTTGATACCTGTTTCCATATTATTCACTTTAAAGTTGCTTGGGATAGACATGTAAACTTCAAAAACTCCCCAAGTTCTGTGACCAAGGCAAATTACTCCCTGTTAAGAGGATAAGAGAATAGAAGCCAGAAAATTTCTCTCTTCTTCAAATGAGAAAAATGACTGCTCCTCTTCTGATTGTTTTTTTTTTTTAATCCTTACTGTCTGTCTTAGAATCCATAATCCATATTGGTTCTAAAGCAGGAGTGGTAAGGGCTAGGTAATGGGAGTTAAGTGACTTGCCCAGGGTCACCCAGCTAAGAAGTATCTGAGGTCAAATTTGAACCCAGGACCTCCTGTCTCTTCCTCCTTTTCCTCCCACCTTAGGAAGTGTCCAAGGCCATAAGCCTGGATCTCAGTCCACTGAGCCACACACCCATTCTTCTTGATGAGAGATTTCAAGATGGGCATCTTAGTCAGGGAAAGGACACACATGGTAGCCCCCTCCTCACCTAGCTGGATGTCCACGGAAAAGTGTGCCCTGGCAAAGAGTCTCAAAAGCAAAGGACTCCCCAAAGAGACAGCAACACTGTTTTTGGAGCACTCCTGAAAGCCACCCTCCTGCTTCTCCCTGGCCAGTTCTGTCCAGCGGAAACACTGTAGAAGGGACTTCGAGGGGCCCATCGGGAGGATCAGTTTTATTACAACTAGGCTCAGGTCCTTCAACAAAGAGGGAAACCATGAGAACAGTTCCATGAGAGGCGCCCCCTTTCTGACAAAGGTCCAAATTCTATCATCTCATCAAGAAGAATGGCTGCTGGAGGTTCTGGGTTCCAATCTGACCTCAGTTATGTGACCCTGGATGAGTCCCTTAACCCCCATGGCCTAGCCCTTACCCCTCTTCTGCCTTGGAACCCGTAATTAGTGCAGAGTCTAAGATGGGAAGTGAGGGTTATGAAAAAAAGAAATACAAGGCTTGTGGAAGGTGGTGGTGAGGGTGATGGTAAGTCCTGGATTGGGGCCCTCTCAAGAACGAGAATTTAGAAGCAGACACTTCTAGGAAGGAAAGGAGAAAGAACAGAAGGAGAAGAGTTGGAGAAACGGAGGAAAGAACTGGCAGAAAATCAGAGAAGAGGGGAAGGGGGAAGAATGGAGAAAGGAAGGGAAAGGAAGACCAGAGCCGCTGGGACTCCATCCTCCCAGCCAAGTCCCCGTGCATTGTCGTAACACTCTCTCCTCCCGGATCCTCCTACTCACCAGAGACCTTGAGCTTGAACTCCAGAGTGTCCTCCCCAACTCTGCAGGCGTACGTGCCCTCATCCTGCCTGGTGACGGTGCCCACCACCAGGGAGTGTTTCGTTCCCTTGTCCTCCTGGAAGAGGCGCTGGGAGCGTCCCAGTTCGGTGCCATCCTTGTACCAGCGCACATTCACGTGGGCCTCTGATGTCTCACACTCAAACTGGGCCTGGCCCCCCAACACGGCCTCCACGGAGCCTCCTGCCACATCTTTGTGGAGGAAATGGACCAGATCTGAAACCACACGGTCCAAAAGGTAAGTGTCCTGGCAGACTGAAATCAGATCGATGTTAGGGGCTGGGCAGGAGGAGCGTGTCAGAGAGTGGCCTCACAGTACAGAGGCATTCTCATGGATCTTATTTTCAAGTGTTTATCCATATTATCTAGGCCAACCTCTCCCCCAAGGCAGGAATCTCCTGTCCTCCAATACCAGCCATGACAGAGAGCTCACTACCTCGTAAAGGAATCCATTCCATCGTGGAACAAAGTTTTTTTTTTTAAATGAATAGTTTTTACAGTTTTTAATTTTATTTTTTCCTACATTTTAAAAATAATTTTGAGTCTTGAATTCTCTCCCTCTCTCCCCCCGAGATGTAGGCAATTTTTATATAGATTTTACATGTGCAATCATGCATGTAAAACATTTTTGCATATTAATAAGACTAGTGTTAAAAATTGCCTTTATATGTTATTGAGAAAAAATAAAATGTAAATAAAATGTCTATTAAAAACAACTGTTGGGGGCAGCTGGGTGGCTCAGTGGATTGAAAGCCAGACCTAGAGACAGGAAGTCCTGGGTTCAAATCTGCCCTCAGACACTTCCTGGCTATATGACTCTGGGCAAGTCCCTTAACCCCCATTGCCTAGCCCTTACCAATAACACAGTATTGATTCTAAGACAGGTGAGGGCTTAAAAAAACAAAACAAAACAACTTTTAAACAATGATACATGTAAAAACCCAGTGGAATTGTTCGTTGGCTCTGGGAGGGAGGGAAAGAACAAAAATCATGTAACCATGGAAAAATATTCTTAATTAATTAAATGAATTTTTTAAAAAAACTGTTAAAATGATACATGTATAACCCAGTGGCATTGTTTGTCAGCTCTGGAAGAGGGGAGGGAAGAACATGAATCATGGAACCATGGAAAAATATTCTAAATAAATAATATATATATATATATATATTTAAAGTTTTTAAAGGAGGAAAAAAAAACCTGTTAAAAAGTTCTTTGTAATACTGAACTAGAAATTTGCCATCCTGTAACTTATCTGTATTGCTTTGATTATTATTCTTGGGGACTAAAACTAATCTCTTTTTCCTAAGGTAAGCCCTTCAACTGCATAAAGACTGCCATTGTCTCCCATCTAAGTCTTTCTTCCAGGTTAAACATCCCTTGCTTCCTCAGTGAAACCTCAGATGATGTGGTTCAGATCCCTTCACAATTCTGGCTGCCTTTTTCTGGACATATTCTGCTTTGTCAGTGTCCTTTGGAAAGTGTGGCCTGAAGATCTGAACATGGTGTGGTCCAGGTGTGGTCTGACCCTTCTCTGCTCTGGACATAAGCCTAACATCTCAATCACATTTTTAGCAGTGAGCTCACATTATTGTCTGACAGTCAGTGAAAACCCCAGGTCTTTTCTTATTATTAATTTTGGATGAAATTTAATGTTAAGCATACATATAATCAATTAAACTTGCGTTACGACTATTTATATTTAAATACATCATAACTGGTGCAGATAGGTGGCTCAGTAGATTGAGAGTCAGGCCTAGAGACATGAGGTCCTGGGTTCAAATTTGGCTTTAGAAACTTCTTAGCTATTTGACCCTGGACAAGTCACTTAACATCCATCCTTAAATGCTCTTCTGCCTTGCAACTGATGGATTCTAAGACAGAAGGAAACAGGTGTTGTTTTTTTAATATCATACAATTTTTTTCAGCAACTTGTTCTTGTGAAGTATATCAAGGCCTCTCTTCTTAATGAAAATATTGAGAAAGAAATTTCTCCAGTCTGTTCCAAAACTTACCTGGAGAAAGAAAACTTTATCTGTATTTAATCAAATTTCTTAGAAATCATTTCCTCCACTAATTTCCTCCATATTCACACTCCCATTATGGTAACTACTTTCTTTCAAGGAATAAATAATAATACATATAAATAAAATATAATAAATAAATAAAAGGTTGGGAATAAAATCTAGAGTTCCAGAAAGGGGTCTCCAGTTCTACATCTTTGAGAAACTCACTTCCTTCTTTTGGTCTTTAAAATGGAGAATCATTCTTGCCCTGTCAAATCTGCACCCTTTCCCAAGTCTCATGAAGAGAAAACAACATTAACTCATAGTGCCCCAGGCCTGGAGTCAAGAAGACCTGAGTTCAAATACAACCCCAGATATGTATTATCTGACTGTCCCTGGGCAAGTCAACTTAATGCTGCTTGCCTCAGTTTCCTTGTCTGTAAAAATGGATATGATAACAGCACCTCCCTCCCGGGGTTAGGATAAGGCTCAAATGAGATAATAATTGTAAAGCTTGGCACATATTAAGTACTACATAAATGTTGGCTATTATTACAAAGTCTTCCCTAGAAAAGCCATATGAGGTAGGTTGAAAAAACAAACATTTTACAGAGGAGGGATCTGAGGATCGGAAAGACGAAGAGCCCGCAAATGATAGGGATCGTTTCTAGGGTCAGGGGCCAGGAAAGGGGTGGGGGAGGAGCCCGCATCCCAGAAGCCTCTCACCCTCTTGGGGCCACGCCCTTCCGGCGCGGAGAAGCCACCCTCGAGCCTCGATTCCCGCCCGCCCCAGCCCCGCGCGCACTTACGCACGCAGGCGCACGCACCTTGCACGCAGAGCTGGTAAGCGATGCGGTCCCCGTGACTGAGACACTCATAGAGGCCGGCGTCGTCCCTGGCCACGTCTCGCACCCGCAACACCCGCCGCTGCTCCGTGGCCTGGAGCTCATATTTGGGCCCACTGGGCAGGGCCCGACCGTCCTTCAGCCATGTCACAGCCGCAGCCTGGTCGGACAGCTCCGCCAAGAGCTGCGCCTCCTCGTGCAGGCGGGCTGAGATCTTCTGCACCGCTGCGGACTTGTTGGTGATGCGCACCGGAGCGGCTGCGAGACCCACCGGGGAGGGAGGAGGGAGAGAGACGAGAGAGGGGCAGAGTTAAGAGGGGGGAGAGAGGGAAAGCGGGGGAAAGAACAGAAGGGAGATAGGGAGGGAAGGGAGAGGAAAAAAAGGGAAGGAGGAAAGAAGAGAGGGAAGGAGGAAGGGAGGGGAAAGAGGAGGAGGAAAAGAAGGGAGGGGGAGGAAGAGGGAGGAGAGGGGAA
>NC_058130.1:95131023-95145407 GCF_016433145.1 Gracilinanus agilis
CTTGCTGCTCTAGTGTGTTGGAAATGTATAGAAATGCTGATGATTTATGTGCATTTATTTTGTATCCTGCAACTTTGCTAAAATTGTTGATTATTTCTACAAGCTTCTTAGTTGATTCTCTAGGATTTTTTAAGTAGACCATCATATCATCTGCAAAGAGTGATAGCTTAGTCTCCTCCTTGCCTATTTTGATACCTTCAATTTCTTTTTCTTCTCTAATTGCAACTGCTAGTGTTTCTAGTACTATGTTGAATAATAGAGGTAATAATGGGCATCTTTGTTTTACTCCTGATCTAGTGTTCTATCCTTTTGAAAGAGAAAAAAATATCACAATTTCTCTTCTTGCTTTGAACAACTTTTTAAAAATACCTTTTTATCCATGGCATTTCCCACAAGCTACAGCTCAGTCAAGGTTTTAGCTTCTCAGGTTTTAATTTCACAAGTAGAAGCCACTTTAATATTTTTTCCTTGTTTTAATGACCTGCTTCCTTTTTATAATTGTCTTTCTGAGCACTTGAGAGGGTTCTCTGTGCTAAGTCACAAAAGCAACATTAAACATCTTTCCTATTTTTTTCCTCTTTGGACTCACTAACCACTCTGCCATGAACATTTTGTTGAAAATCTCCAATCCCTCTCATGTTTTTCTCTGGCCATAAGTTAACTATCTTTTCCTCAAATGTTTTAAAATCTGTTCTAAAGCTCAAAGGAAATGCCTTAGCCATGCCAGGAATTCCTCTCTATCATTATGGATGCAGGCCTGCTTTCCTTCTACATGTTTCTGTTATGCCCACTTAAATCAACTATTGGGTCCCCCTCCCGCAATGAAACTGAGTGTTGCAAGTTTACTCTTTGTTATATACCTTCTGGGATGTGATCATTTTCTTAAAACAAATTTCACAAAGGATCACACCAACTGTCTACCTAGCCAGTTTTAGGACTAACAAAGGTACCTACAAATATTCTGTGGTAAACTGCTCTGACATACACAAGAATTTCAAGGAAGACTCAAGATCTACCTCAATTTCTTAACTTTACATTTGCCTGAAAACTGCCTTTGACTTCATCTGTAGTTTTAGTATTATATTTGTCCCAAGTTCATGTTCTCCTTAACCACGCCCTTTTATAACTTTGATGAATTTGATTTCATATTCCCTTAGAGAAGCTGGCAAATATTTAACAGCACCACAAAAACTTGAATTTACAAAAGGAAGTAAAAATGAATGTCCAACTGAAAGCATGAAGGAAGTCAGTCATTTTGCTGTTGGAACAAGAGCACCAACATTTAATAGCCATTTCTTCTCTAAGTAAATCACTGTACCAAGTGATTTATCAAGATTTTTGAGGATCCTCAACTATAAGGACAACCAAACAAATGATACTTGCAACATCAAAAGTATACTAAAACCAAACTGAATAATTCTTCCAAGTTTCTCAAACATGCTGTATTCTGGCTCGTCTTACCTCATTAAAATAGACAAGCAAAGACTGAGCTGCTAGGACTGCAGAAAATATTCAAATTGAGGATGTAACCCAAATTTAACTTTAACCAGCACCCCCCAACCCTGAATACTACACATAATTCAATATAAAAGGTCTGAGCCTCTCAAAGTAAAAGTCATATGCATTCATCAAACTATTCTGATACATCGCTTGTTTATGGAATTTGGAATGCTTTTAAAACTGAAAGGGGGTAGAAGAACCAGATTTGTGATTTTACAGACATAAAAAACTTCTAGTAGAAAAACTCCATCTACCAATGCCATGGGCATACAATGGGAGGTTTTAGGGGACCTATGGGGTTGCATAGGGGGTGGGGATAGAGACTGTAACTATAAAGAGTGCAACTCAGGTAGAAGATATTTTCCCTTAAACCAAAAACTGACGTATCTGATCACAAAGATAATAAAATACAAGATCAATTATATGCAACTTTTAAACACAAACTTTTGAGTCTATTTAATGAACAAATTACTATTTTAGGTTATTCTCCAAAGAAAGCATATTATATTGCCCAATCCTGTATAAAATGATAATGTAGATGCAATGAAATTATTTTTATGAAAGGATTGGAAGGGGAATAGAGAAGCTGAGTAAAGGGGAATCAGAATCAAACTAATGGTCACCTGAAATTTATAGCTAACACAACTTCCTCAGGTTTGCTCTCTCTGGGATTATAAAATGAATTTTTTTGTTCATCTAAACTTCATCAAGTCACTATTCACTAAGGACAAGGGAACTTAAAAAAAATACAAAAGGGCAGCTAGGTGGCTCAGTGGATTGAGAGCCATGCCTAGAGAGAGGAGGTCCTAGGTTCAAATTTGGCCTCAGACATTTCCTAGTTGCGTGACTCTTACAGCCCTGTCTGCCTTGGAACCCATACACAGTACTGATTCTAAGAAGGAAGATAGTTTAAAAAAAATACAAAAACATGATTTTTGCCTTTCAGGTAAAACAAAAAAAATTTTCATGCCTATAACAAAACAAACCTCCAAATATTTTTACTTTCTCATTTTTTAAGGGGATGGGGAGTGAAGAGAAAGTGTTGTTTCTTCAAAGTAAAGAAAAACACGAAATAGTAAATGTACTGCTATGACATAGAGAAAGCAAAACCTGGGAAAACGTGAAGATATCATTTGGGTCTCTACACCTCATGAATAGACTGCAAGGGCTCCAGCTGAGGTTGTCTGGCTTGGCTAACTGTAAACTAAAATGACTAATCCTGATTGTACAGCCTTTGGGGCCCCTATTTTCTTCCTTCTCCAGCTTTTTAACAAGTTCACTATACACTAGGCATCTTTATTTTTACATAACCAATATCCACACTGAAGTATCCCCATCTTTTTTTGTGCAATATTTTGACCAGAAAGACTACAAAGAATAAACTCTGTGCCTTTGTTTGTAAAATCATTCCCCACCCCCACAAGATATACACTAATGAATACCCAGGCCACTGAGGTGGATAGGAGGAGGCTGAACCTGTGATTTTATTGGGATACACCCTAGTGGGAAAACTCACTCTACCAAAGCAAATAGGTATCTGCCTTTAATTTATATTCTCAGAGAGTTGCTGGGTCTCTGCGGTTTAAATCAGGGTCACAGAACTTAGCAGGAATGCCATGTAGCAAACAGAAACCTTAAAAGGCCAAGATTAACATCTAAATAGAGAAGGTGGGTATGAGTGTTATTCTTTGAAATGGCTTTAGATTTAACAACAAAAAGAGACAGATCATTTTGTTAAAAATCTGGGGATGGATTTACTTGCCATTCCCTGAACTCAAAGAATTCAAGATTTGGAGTTAGAAAGTGCTTAGATGTAATTTAACCCAATCCTATAATTTTACAGATGAGGAATTGAGAGCCAATGAATTCTACACACCTTTTCACAGTACCAGGATACTTCACAGCCCTCTATTATCTTCTGCCTCAAAGAGGCTGCCTCACAAATACATGGAGTACGTTTCCTTCTCCTTATCTTCAAAGGTCATCTCACAAGTCGTGTCCATTCTAGATCCCTTTAGTTTAGGACTTTGTTACTCTCCTTTCCAGTACATATTCATACATACTATATCCATCCAATAGAATGTAAACTTTGAGGGTAAGACTTTTTCATTTTCTCTTTGTTCCCTGAACCTAGCTTAAGGACCTGACAGAGAAGGCACTTAATAAAAGCTTTCTTAAAAACTAGATTGGAATAGGATAAGGAGTTGTAAATTCAACAGATCAATAAATCTGGGTAAAAGTGTTATAGGAGGATGTATGTTCATAGCTATTCCTAATCAAGGCTGATGGTAGTGTCAATGAATAATATGCTTTTACATATGTGTGGTATAGTGGGAAGAGGCCTGGCTTTGGAGTCGGGACCTAGGTTTAAACTCATTATGACTAGTATAATCTTGGGTAGTCATTTAACCTCCTTGGGCCTCAGTTTCTTCATCTATAAAACGGGAGAAAGGGATGTCAGTTAGGAGCATTTCCCAAAAGTCACTAAATAGTGCATACTCTGACTCAGCAAAACCCACTATGAGTCACATACTCCAAAGATGTCAAAGTCAGGGTAAAAGGACAGCAGTACTTTCTGTTGCAAAGAATTAAGAGACAAAATTAGTGCCCATTCACATTATTAAGCCATGAGAAATGACAGAAAGGGATATTCAAAGAAACCTGAGAAGACTTGTATACTTTTAGATTAGATTGTGAGCTCCTTGAGGGCAAGAACTATCATTTGCCTGGCACAATGCCTGCCACATAGGTGGCACTTAAATGATTATTGGCTAGCTAAAATCATCCAGAGTGAAATAAGTAGAACTAGGAAAACAGTTTATACAAGAACTGCAATAATAAGGAACAAATAATTGAAAAACTTAAGAATTCTGAACAAAACAATGACCTGCCATAACTTCAGAAGACTCTGATGAAGCAATTTTCAGACATAATCAACTGGTTTTGCTCAACTACATTTACTTTTTGTTGGAGGGGGCTTCTTGGGAGGTGTCTGGAGAAAAACTATGTTATTATGTGTGTATAGATCTGTGGCTGGGAGTTGGTCAGTAGTGATATATATATAAAAAAAGATCAAACTGCTTACCATGGGGGGTGGGGGTGGGGGTGGGGGTGGGGGGGAGAGACAGTTTGGATCTTTAACTTCTGAAATTGTATGCTGAAAATTGTTATTACATATAATTGAAGAAATAAAATATTTTTGGAATAATTTTTAAAAATAAACTACAGGTAAAATATTTTTTAAAATACAGAAATCTCAAAAGGTGACAGACAAGAACAGTTTATTACTATCATGGTAAATTTAATATAGTTTTAAAACTATCCGTAGTTGAATTTAGAGTTTCATATACAATCTTCTTTTTTAGTTTTTTTTGGATACAAAAATACTTGTAATAAACAAAAAGGTTTTTAATTGACAGAATTGGACTAGATGGCTTCTGACATCCCTTATACATGCTTCTAATTAGTGTTTTCAGAAGACAATTTTGTCAAAGAACACAAAGGGACCAACATATATAGTAATGAGTGCTTAAATTCAATGTTGCATTGATATTCTTACATATGTAACAAATACTCATATATAAAGTCTGATGACATATATTTGGCATAAGGCAAGCATTTGAAACAAACTTCAAACAAGACATATCAAAACAGATTTTTTTTTGTTTTCTACCTGTATACTGACCAGTCAAGTTATTAAGCAAAGGCTTCAGAGCTACCATCAACTGCTAAATAATCATTTTCATTTAACTACGTCTATAATTTTGAAGAAGTTACTATATTACTTCAATCTGGAAATACCAGAAGTTATTAATATGTGCCAGTTAACTTCACTGCCTAAATTACTAATTGGCATGGTATTTTAAACATAAATGCATTCAGTCAGTTAAATGCCAAGCTATATTTTCTTTCATTTGCAAAGGTAGAAAACTATCATGGGAAAATTGTTTTAACAGCAATTTTTTAAAAGAACATTCTTTGTTCTCTTGTTAGCACATTTATTAACTATACCTTCATTTTTACTATTCAGCCTTATTTTCAATGGAAAAAAACTTGGGCCGTTCTCCTATGTTTTTAAGTTGCTAGGACAAAAGAAACTTGGCAAAGGAAAATATTTAGTAGTCTTAAGAGTTAAAAACACAAAGACTAGCATGGTACAGAGGGAAAACACTGGCTCTGGAGTCAATATTACATTTATTTCTGTGTCATGTTAATCAAGTCATAAGCTTCCTAGGACTTAATTTCCTTTTTTTCCGAAACCCTTCCTTTTTGCCTTAGAATCAGTTCCAAGGCAGAAAAGTAGAAAGGACTAGGCAACAGGGAGTTAAGTGACTTGCCCAGGTTCACATTGCTAGGAAGTATATGAAACCAAATTTGAACCCAGGACCTCCCATTTTTCAGTCCTGGCTCAAAATTTGCTGAGCCATCTAGTTGCCCTAACTCAATTTCTTAATTTGTAAAATTAGGGTGCTGGACTAGATGGGGCCAGCTCTAAATCCTTGATCTAAGATCCTATGACATGACATATTTTATATATGTTTTATAATTTCTACCTTGAGAAAAATTATAACCTACTTCATAGGGTTGTAAAGCTGCTTTGTAAATCTTAACCCAATGTATAAAAATATGAACTACTAATTATTAGTTATTCCAATTTCCTACTGCACCAAATTTAAGGAATGTAAGCTAACATCCTTGTGATCTAGAGCTTAGAGAATGCTCACTTTGGAAAGCTAAAGGTTTGTAGGCAGTTAAAAGTTTGGTGTATAGACTGAAAGATTTGGAATCAGAATGACTTTGTCTCAAATTTAAGGCTAACTGAATCAGCAACCATTTGTAAAATATACCAAGTGCTAGCTGCGGAGATGCAAAGGTCTGGAGAGAAGTCCCCGAATCTGCGTAAAGGAATTGTGTGATAAGCATTTTATAAATATCTCATTTGATCATCACAATCATCCTGGGAGATAAATGCTATACTTGCCCATAATCACACAGATTAATGACAGGTTAAATTTGAACTCGGGACTTCCTAACTCCAAGACCATTGCTCTATTCACTGTATTACCAGCTACTTGGAGACAGGAGATGAAATTGTGTGAGAGGAAATTTGGCTGGATCATAATGTATATAGAAAGCTGGAAAAAGTAAGAACTAAGTCATCTAGGATTCTAAATATTGAACAAAGGAGTTTGTATTTGATTCTGGAGATAAGGAGCCAATGGATTAAGCATGAATATGTCATCAAATCTGTGTTTTAGGAATATCACTTGTAGCAGTGTGGTGGATGGATTGGAAAGGGGAGGGGGAGAGTTGCTCAATCAAGAGGCTATAGTGGGGAGGGGGCTGGGGGAGAGAGTAAAAACATGAATCATGTAACCATGGAAAAAATTTTTTTTCTAAAAAATAAAATAAGCTGTAAGAAGCTATGAAAAAGAAAATAAAGGTACTATGGGGTAGGGAAAAAAAGAGGCTATAATAGATATATAAGAGATATTAAGGGTCTGAATTAGGGTGCAAAGAAAGAATGAAAAAGTTTGGCAACACTATATGGTATCAGGGACAGTGAAACACTTACCATGGGCAAGTCATTTCATCTCAGCTTTGCCACTTACTGTTTGTATATAATGTAGGACAAGTCACTTCATCTCTTGGCCTCAATTTTACTTGTAAATTGTTATTTATAAATTGAAGAGGTGGGGACTAGATGCCCTCTAAATATTTTATGGCTTCAGGGATATGATACTCTAATATGTAAAATGTAAATAGCATTTATCTCACAGGGATGTTGTGAAAATCAAGAGGAATCTACTTAACTAATTTACCAACTTTCTCATCTAGAGCATATAATGTAATATAACCACTGACTTATGATTATATTGTGATCAATTACTGATAATAATGAACAGGTATTTGCCCCTACTCTAAGCAGCTCCTAAAACCTATGCTTTTACAATTTCTATGTCTATCTTTTCAGAACTTATTTTCCTTCTTTTCTTTCTTAAAAAACAAAACAAAGCAAAACAAAACTCTTATATTCTCTCTTAGTATTAATTCTAAAGACAGAATAGCAAGAGCTAGGCAGTTGCAGTTAAGGGACTTGCCCAGGGTCACACTAGGATGTAACTGAGCTCAAATTTGGGCGCAAGTTAATTGGATTCCAGGCCTGGGGTTACTTAGCTGCCCCTCCACTGTCAGCCTACAAAGGCCCATTTCTCCCCTTCCAATTTGCTACTTTGGCCAAAATCCTGGATACTAGATAAACCTAATAGTTCCTTTGCAAACAGTCTTTTTTCTTTCCTTTCAAATTTCATATTCCAGAATAAGTGAAATGTCATTGTATTATAAAAACATTTGTAATAACTTGAAGGCAAGTGTAAATCTATGATCAGCTAAAAAGTATTTCATATTTACAAGTTCTGAAAAGACATTTAAAAATCCACTATTGTAAGCACTTCTTAACTTCTGCTAGTAGAAAAGATGTTTGCTATAATCAGAGTATAATCTTATCATTTGTTTTTTACATGCCAAAAGATCACAGGTAAGCTAGAAAGACATTTATAATTCTCAATGACCTATGCCAATGGGGAAAAGTTTTAGCATAGGAAAGCCACAGTTTCAAAACCCTAAAAAGGAATTAATTTTAAATTCCCCTTTCAACAAAACTTTAATATAAAAATAAGAAAGCTGAGACTTAATCCCTTTCATTATTTCTATTCATTTCCACACAATACAAACTGGATGGCAAGTTCTGATTAAAAGGGAAACTGATTTGTGACTACAAGTTCTGAAATTCACCATGAGATTCACACAACTGTTAAAACTAATGTCAGAATAGGGTAAGTTTAGCTAAAATCCTATAAGCTCTCAAAATTGAACCATCCAAGTAGGAAAATCCTCATTCTGATCTGAGTATTTCTCTCCATACTGTATCCTGCAGAAATTCCATCTCTGCATTAAAAGTACAATGAGGATTGCCAAAACTCCAACTCTGACAACAAGTCTTTAACTTCATATTACAAACTAAATGTGATGACCTCAATTTCTAAATTACTCTAGAACACTAATAAAAACAATACCCTCTATGTGCAAAATTCAGAACAGTACACAACAATTTCAGTAAGGTAAAGAAAGAAGTATAAGAAAGTCAAGTGGTACAAAGTAATAAAGGACAAACCTTATTTACCTACAAAAGGCAAATAATTAACAAGCCTGTTTCTAGCAAAAGCACAAGTACTTTAAACCTTAAGATAACTGTACCCCACACATAGTGGTCCTCCTTAAACTATCTGATCTTTGTCTTTAAAAAAAAAAAAACAAGACCCACCACAGTAGTAAACTGTTTTTTGCAAGAACTTTCCCTCCAAATCAAATTTATATTTGATTATATATAATCGCTTACAATGGGGTATGAAAAAGTTGAGATTGTAACTTTTCTTTGTTCCAAGTCACTCCTATTTTAAGTATGAGTTAGCAGGTACAAGGGTGTGTGGAATGTCCTTGTCATATTGTGTAAGAGGTAAAGTGAATGGCTAGATCACATGATTAAAAATGCAGAACTGTTAGGGTGTAGAGGAACTGTTTTCTGCCAATGACTTTATAAACCTTAGTTCAATTATTCCCATTCTTTTAGAGTTGTAATAGTATCAGCTTCCCCCCCCAAAAAATTTCTAAGAGTATGCAAACCTCACCCCCTAAAAAAACCCACACCTCCTTTTAAAAAAAAGAACGGAAGCAAGGAGAAATCTGTGACATCCCTTGAGATAACTAAAGGTATCTTAATATTCAGGGGTTTTAATTGCTGAGAAGTTTGTCCATCTATTTCTCTAAGATTATTAATAAGTGTACTTACAAAGTACTGGAGATAACACATTTCAGCAACATGTTAAGATAAGGTTTGTGACTAAATTTTAAAACAATAAATTCCTTTTAACTTTGCCTCAACTAACGCTTGGTATTTCAAGATTTAACAGTTTGAGTCAATGACTTATTACTAAAAACTAAAGTTAACTAACAAATTCATGCTGTCATAATACTCAATGTGGTTTAAGCTAAGAATGATATTCAAGACTAGGCCAGGTCAGTTAAATAGGTAATAGCCTGTTTTATACTTAATTAGAACCACTGTTGAAAACATGAGGATAAAATTAGCATTTTACAAATTTCTGACAACCTGGTTCTAAAAAAGTAACCAGAAAACTTATTTCACTAGCAATATGGCTCCGATACTACCTAACTGTAATAGCTAGGGTGTGTCACTTAACCCCCTCCCCCAACCAAGTTATTCATTTATAAAATGAGCAGATTGTATTACAAGATCAGGACACCCCTTTTAGGCCTAAAATTCTATAATAAACTTTTAAGAATTATAAAAAAAAAATTATATCCAGCAACCTCTGAAAATTATCCACAAACTGGTTTCAAATATTACTCAAATTCACTTAAATTCTGACTTACTTTCCATTTGTGAAATGGAAAGACTGCCACCTAGCACAGAGGTGTTGTCTGAATAAATTAGGTATATTAAATACTGTGTAATTAAGTTATTATTGGAATTAAATTTTTACATGCTATTCACAACTAGGATTATGCAATAGGAAGTGCTCAATAGAGTCACCTCCAAAATAACTAAAATTGTTTCTTCATTCCTGCCCGTCTTTACTTTCAGGTAAAAGATTCACTTACATGGTGTATTATATATTTTTTGTCTATCACAGGGTTCTGATACTGACATTTAGGAGAAAAAAGTCTGTTACTAACCAACAGTAGGACTAACACTAGCTGCAAAGGACAACAGCCTACACACCATATTCCCGGAAAGATCTGCCCTCAGATTGCAATATTATTAGCTCAGTGCCAAATTTTTATGAGATATTTACTTTGTAGTGTTGTTAAATCAGGCTCTTCTAAGAAATCTTAAGGGTAATTTCCTTTTTCCCAAGGTGTGGTACAGGGTGGAGAGAGAATTGAAAGTGGGATCAGAGAAGTTGGTTTGAAGTCCCAGTTCCTCCATGGTGTGACCTTGGGCAAGTCACCTCACTCTCTCTCCCTCAGTGTGCTGATGTATAAATACAAAGCTGATAATATCCTTACTACCTACACTGACAGGGGTTGTGAGGCTAAAATGAGTTTATACAGTACTCCATAAAATGCTATAAAAACTAGCTGTTATGAACTGTGGGCACTTCCAGTCTCAATTCTCCTGAAAGGGAACAGAAACTGGGATATGCTGGTAAAACTCCTCCTCCCTTTCTTCCTCCACAGCCAAATGACTTACACACTAGGTTCTCAATTCATTCCCCTTCTCCAGCCCGGGGTCTCTGGTCTCTCCTTCCAGTGTAATGTGTGTGGGCAGGAAGAGAATGGCTTTTCCCATCACTTTGGTATCACCCCTCCGGCCCTGAGCGGCAGGCCCAGGCAGGCTGAAGAGGTTGCCAAGAGCTGTACGTTGACCCTCACTTCGGCCCCTCGGACCTGGGCCAGACCCTGGGCTTCTCGGGGCTTCAGTTAAATAAAATCCGGAGTTACAAGAGGCGATCTCTCAGCTCTAAACCAGAGCTGCATTTTATACACGGTTTCTGTCTGGGGGAGGGGGAAAGGGGAGAAGCATGTATTTGGACTTTTTTTCTTGCGGGGGGAGTAGAGAGGACGTCCAAGCTCCGATCCTGCCTAAGACACCCGCTCTCTTGTGCGGCCTCAGTTTCCTCGTCGGGGGAAGGTGGGGGTGGGCCTCGCGGGCCTTCCCCGCTCGGATGTTGGAACACTACACACAAAAGGCCCGTGGACAGCCAGCGATCCGCCCGCCCCCTCCCCCCAGCCCGTACCCCAGGAACAGCTAAGAAGAAAGGGGGTCTTCGGGCTGGGCGGCCCTCCAGCTTCGCATCCAGGAGGCACTTCTCCCCCGCTGGGCCCTCTCGCCTCCTCGGCTGCCGGGGCCCCAGCGTCGAAGGTGCCCAGAGAAGCCTGACCTGCTCGCCCCCACCCTACCCCCGTCAGGGTCCGTGCTCTCGGTGGCTCCGTCCTCGGGCCTACAGTGCTTAGGCCCCCTCAGTAGGATCCGCGGCCCTCCTCCCCGCGAGCCGCCCCGATTGGGCCTGGCCTTCCTCGGGCCCCGCTCCCGTCGCCTCCCCGACCCAGGTCCCGGCGCCGAAGAGGGTCTGGGTGCTGCCGGGCAGAGGCCCGGGATCGCGGACGGGCCCCGCCTTACCTCCCCGCTCCTGAGCCTCGGGTTTCCCGTCTCCTCACCGGTGAGCGGCTGCCGCTCCTTCTTTTTTTCCGCTCTCCAGGCGTTGGTTTCGCTCCCACAAGATGGCGGCTCCCGACGGCAGCCACGTCAGTGCCAGGGAAGGCCGTGGGGGGGGCTGGGTAATCGACGGGCTGCGTCACCGCTTCGCTCCGCCCACTCCCCTACTTCCCGCCCCACCCTTCTCTCTATACTCTGACCCCTCCCTCCCTCCCCTAAGATTGCGGGCGAAGCGCTCTTGGCCCTATCGGCCCCTCCTACTTTTCTCCCTCCCGCGGCCATCCGCGTCCTCCGCCCTATGCGCATGCTCACTGGCCGTGCTTCCCCCTTCTTTCCACTTTTCTTATGCGCACGCGTGCGGACCTCTCGCCTTTACTCCTACTCTTAAGTCAGACCGCTTCTCTTGCGCGCGCCTAGACCGGGCTTTCGCGAGTCGCGCGTGCGCCGTAGACCCTCTGCGTTCCCTGCCCTATTTCTCGGCCACTTCTGAATGTTGGTCTTGTTTTTCGTTAATCGAAACTCTACAAACAAAAATATTTTTAGATTGCACCCTCCCGCCTCAATCCCCACATCTGACTGCTATTAAAATTGATTCCTTAAGGAAGTGCTTTAAGAAAGTTCTCTTCCCCTCCCCCCAATTCTTAGTTGATCTTTTTAAAGGGGGGACCCCCTTTCCCCACCCCAAGATGTTTATTCTTGGAAAGTCAACAACCGTACAAATCGGGGCTTGGTTCATTGTTTTGTCCAGATTTAAGAAAGTGGTGATAAAATATTTTTAATGCAGATTAAACTTAAAAGTATGCTGGAGCACATATATATTTCTTCTCTCTGAGAACTGGTGGTTAACGATTTACCACCACTCCACTGGGGTCGCACAGGTAAGAGTGCAGGACGATGAGGAAGGAGCGTTTGGACAGATAGGAGAACCCCGGGAAAGCAGTGTCGTGAAACCCTAGGAAAAAAAAGAGTATCGAAAAGGAGATGTGACCGACAGTGTCAAATACTGCAGAGAGGTCAAGGAGAAAGACTGAGAAAAGGCCATTAGATTGGATAAGACCATTGACCTTTGACAGTTTTTGGAAAGGGCAGTTTCCGTTGAATTTCGAGGTCAGAAAGCAGATTTCAGTGAGTTCGGGAGAGAGGAAGAGGAGAAGAAATAGTTCCCAGGAGATTTTACAATCCTTAAAACTGTATTGAAATGGGAGTTATTATTATTAGCTCCAGTACGTTTCAGCTTCTCTTTGGGGAAGAAGACACTGGCCTCATTCATTCACTTCCTCAAAAGCCACACCCCCCACCCCCCAAAAAAAGGCTTAACAGGGGAGAAGTGACTTTTGGCTGGGAGGGTAGAAGCTGTAGCCTTCAGAAGGGTGAAAAGTTTGGTTGTCTGAGAGGGAAGTCAGTGAGTACCTCTTGGGGGGACATAGCAGAACCTTCTTGGTAAATATCATTATTACCTTCTCATAGGTCATCCATTTAGGAATTGCTTCCAATGCCAGTGGAAGCCCATCCACAACTGCAGAAGTTGAGTGGTTCTTGTCTGTGCCCAAAAATTTCACCTTCAATATGCTGGAAGCCTTCTTTGATTTATCCAGACATCTCCAGGGTACCATCCAAACGTTCTAGCTGGACATCTGTCATCCCTTACCCTGAACCCCATTTTCCTTTTCTGTCAACTCATTTTTATAGTGTTCTTAAATTTACAAAGAATTTTCTTCTGTCTCTAGGTTTATCTCTCTATCCACTGAGCCACCTAGCTGTTCAACAAAGGATTTTCTTGATATTATCCTTATGAGATAGAAAATTCAAGTATTTGTAGGCCCATTTTAACTTTTTTCTTTTTAGTTTGAGTTTCATTCTCTTCTCTTCCCCATATTTCCTATCTCTCCCTATCCTAGAGTTTTATTTTACTCTCTCTTTCCTCCCACTCTAAATGTTGGTATTTGTTTACATTTGATTATGATGCATTATGATGAACCTTCCCTCTCTCCTATACTCTCAAGTCCCTTCTCTTTTGCTTCACCTCATCATGTTGACTAATAAATGCCATGTTTCGTGTGTGTGTGTGTGTGTGTGTGTGTGTGTGTGTGTGTGTGTGAGAATTAATGTGGGAATGTATTCAAGTTGAGTTAAAAGTGAGAGGGGGCAGCTGGGTATCTCAGTGGATTGAGAGCCAGGCCTAGAGACAGGAGGTCCTACGCTCAAATCCGGCCTCAGACACTTCCCAGTTGTGTGACCCTGGGCAAGTCACTTGACCCCAATTACCTACCCTTACCGCTCTTCTGCCTTGCAGCCAATACACAGTATTGACTCCAAGATGGAAGGTAAGGGTTTAAAAAAAAAAAAAAAAANAAACTAGACTGCAATATTATCTACCTTGATGGGTTGTTGTGAGAGAAGGGGGCAGAAGCTCTAAATGTGAGCTATTATCCTTATGTTATCTGGGAGGGAGAACACTTTAATCTTTATCAGCTACTAACAAGGTAACACTAATTAGTTGATCAGATTAGCTCTGAAAAGTCCCTTAGGGGATAGGACTGAGGACTGGCAAGTTTTTTCTTTTTCCTCCCTCCCTTCCTCTCTCTCTCTCTCTCTCTCTCTCTCTCTCTCTCTCTCTCTCTCTCTCTCTCTCTCTCTCTCTCTC
>NC_058130.1:95148342-95178112 GCF_016433145.1 Gracilinanus agilis
TCTCTCTCTCTCTTTCCTTCCTTCCTTCCTTCCTTCCTTCTTTCCTTCCTTCCTTCCTTCCTTCCTTCCTTCCTTCCTTCCTTCCTCCTCCACCAAGTGAAATATGGATCCCTCCCCCTTCAAATTTCTCATTTTGCCAAGACCTCTCCTTATGCTAATTTTAGTTTCTCGAATGTAAACATTATTTGCATATTTATTTTCTCTACTCCATTAGATTGTAATCTCTTTGAAAGCAGAGTCTGTTGTGGAATCACTCATAGATTTAGAGCTGGAAGAGACCTTGGAGATCATCTGCTCTAACCTCTTCATTTTTTAGATAAAGAAACCATAACATGGAGAGGACTTGCTCAAGGTGACACCACCAGGAAGGCTGGTGGCCACTTTTCTGATATAGTTAGTTCTGTTGATGAGAGTTAAGCACTGACAATTCTACCTTCATCCAGGTCATTATGTGCTCCACTCAACACCAGTAGAGCACCTGGATGAAATTCAAAGCTCTCAGAGAGGTAGTGACCTCTATGCATTCTTTCTGCTCCCTTTGGTGAATACCATTGCTCATCTCTGTCTTTGGTCACTGATACTGAAAAAATGAAAGAAGGAATGAACCGAGGCAGCTATGAGGTAGCATAGTGAATAGAGCACCAGGTCTGGAGTCAGGAGGACCTGGGTTCAAATCAAATTCCTAACTGTGTGACCCTGGGCAAGTCCCTTAACTCCAATCACCTAGCCTTTGCCACTCTTTTGTCTTAGAATTAATACTAAGAGAGAAGGTAACCACCCCCCACTCAACCCCCCCCCCCAATGAATAGTGTAGGGGTGGGAAGAGAAATGGATATGAAATACATTTCCAACACCTATTTAGTATTACACCAGGCAAATCACTTCCCTCCCCTGTGGCTCGATTTCTTCATTCAATAAACATTTATTAAGTACCTATTATGTGTATGTATTATCAAATGAGATAATATTTGTATAGCACTTAATATAGAGCCTGGCACAAAGTATTCTCTTAATAAATGCTAGTTCCCTTTCTTCCATGTCAATCACTGTGATGAGACAGGGATGCAGCTATGAAAGCCCAGAGAGGAAGTGTGAAAAATGAGGCTATTGCTAGCTCTGAATCTCTGAAAAGGACGTGCCAGTTTGTCTTGGAAAAGGATTTTTCACTGCTTCAGGGACTTCCCCAGATTGAGATTCTTGGACAATTACTCCCATCTTCACCCTGCCCGAACACAGGCCTCCTGTAGCTCCTCCATCTGGGGTTTATGAGTCATCAGTCTGTCCATGCCTGTCTTGAATGGGCAGCCCCTCGAGGGAAGGCACCATGTGATACCCAGCATGCAATGGATTGATCAAGGCTGGCGATGGATGACAATCAGTGGTGATTCATTTCTTTAATCATTCGACAAGTATTTATTGAGCAATGATGAGAATGATAGTGAAGGTGATTATGTTAATGATAATGAGGAGTTATTTGGGGCCACCCATCAATGGCTGACATGAGGGACTGACTCTTGAAGCCAAGGTCATGAGTATGACTCCTGATTAGAGCCCAGAAGAACTTTGTAGACCAAGCCCAAATCTTAAGCTTGGACACAGACTGATCTCTAATCGTGGCCACAGATTGAACCCTGGCCCTGGTCAGAGACTGAGCCCTAGTCCTGGAAACAGACTGATCCCTTGCCTTCATCAGATATTGAACTCTGTCTCCAGTTAGAGACTGGACCCTAGGCTTGGACAGATTAAACCTCCACCTTGGTCACAGGCTCAGCCCTGACTCAGCCAGCTATCTCAGAAGCAAGCAAAGCAAGCAATGATGGCTCACCATGAGTCTGGGGTGGAAGAGGGTACATAGTTTGGTTCAATGAGTACAATCTGACTTCTGCAAGCATGGCTTAAGGTACTGGGTCACCATTTGGTGGGGGAAGGAGTGGGGAGGTAGTGTCCCTGGGTCAGAAGCATTACCTGCTTGGGCAGTCTCATAGATGAACTTCCTTCAGCGGGTATAAACAGAGGATTGAAGCAGAGAAAAAATGAAGTGGGTTTTCTTGAGTGTCACTTCAGTGTGAAAAATCTAGGAAAGCCACTGGCTGTGTGCGTTGGGGAACCCAAAGGGGTAGGAGAGGGAAATGATCTGTGTCTGTTGGAGGAACTAGGAAGGGATACTGTTTGTATTCACTGAAGAGATGAGGTGGGAGAAAGTCCTGTGTCCTTTGGAAGAGTCAAAAAAGAGAGCAATCTGCGTCTACTGGAGACATGGGAGGAGGGGATGCCCTGTGCCCGCTGGAGGGATAAGGCATGGTCATTTCAGTTTCTCAGTGCTCAGTCCCAGATATGGGTGCTGTCTCACTGACCTCTGCTTGGGTTGCGGGGGGTGTTGGCCTCTGTGGAGGCAGTCCCCAAATTCTGTGCTGGAGCCACCTTCCCTACCATTGGCCCACAGTGGGCTGGCCCTGTTTATCCCAAGAGAGTGGTAACCACAACAAACACAGCTGGAGTCTTGGTGCACAGCTGACATAGCAGGGACTTGAAAGGGAGGTGTCTTGTCTGCAGCCCCTGGGGCCTTCAGCCAAGGTGTGTTGTGGGTGGGAGAGGCTCGGAGGCTCATCTGAGGCATCCAAGCCCCAGACTTCAGTTCCACACCTTGCCCATTGCCATTCGGTCTGCTCTGCTCCAAGGTAGATCCTATCATACCCACAT
Source organism: Gracilinanus agilis (assembly GCF_016433145.1). Lineage (NCBI taxonomy): Eukaryota > Metazoa > Chordata > Mammalia > Didelphimorphia > Didelphidae > Gracilinanus > Gracilinanus agilis. The sequence goes on from NC_058130.1 coordinate 95,151,043, forward strand.
CTTCCAGGAAGTCCTCCCTGACTGAAATCCCCCACCTCCCAGTGTCTGATCACTCCCCAGATGAGCCCATCTACTCCATCAGTGTTTAATGATATTGTTCATAATATAAGAGCAAAGGGAAGGGAATAGACTGAGTGGCCAAAGACCCGAGCTTGAACTGGCCACTAACCAGGTCATGGGGCTGGGGGCAAATCTCTTGGCTTAAGTGAGCCTCCATTTTTCCCTAAAAGAATCCTGGTTCTCCCTACCTCCTAGGGCTGTTAGAAGGCAGGTGTTTTGTTTTCTCTTTTTAATAAACATTAAACATGAAAGTGCTGGAGAAACAGGGGCCATTATTGCTGTAAATGAAGAAATCAAGGCTCGTTGTGTTGTTAGGCTGATTAATGGTAATCCATTACTGGGGCTTGTTTCGAATCCCAGTGTGAGTTGATGGCATTCCCACAGATAAATGCTGTTTCTTCTTTGAGGTGAGGGGCTCCTGGAGGTCAGTGGGAAGCCTTATGTCCCTCATTGTACTGGAGGCTCCCTATCTCCCTCCACACTCTGGGAAGACCTGTCTAGTGCCTCTCCAGTTTGGTCAGAGAGCTTGGAGCCGGGGGGAGGTGGGAGGCAGAATTCCTAGGTACCCTGGGTCTCCACTTCAGATCAAATATATTTGCCTGGGTAGGTGGCCCCAGCCTATGATTAGGCTACTGATCTGGCAATTACTGCCCTCCTAAGCTCTTTGGGCTGCTTTGATGTTTCTCTCCTGAGGTGACCTCTCCCCCCAGTTCTCTGCTCCTCCATCTCTCCCTCTCTCCTTCTTGCCTTCTACCATTCATTTTCAGCCATTAGGTCTATCTAGCCCAGTGGTTCCCAAACATTTTTGGCCTACCACCCCCTTTCCAGAAAAAATATTACTTAGCTCCCTGGAAATTAATTTTTTAAAATTTTAATTTTAATATTTAATTATTAATATTTAAAATTTTAATAGGAAAGATAAATGCACCTGTGGCCATCACCGCCACCCTGGATCATTGCAGCACCCACCAGGGGGCGGTGGCGCCCACTTTGGGAATCATTGCTCTAGTGTCTTCAGATGAGGCCCAAGGTTTCATCCCTGGGAAGGCCAGGAGAGCTCCATCCTTGGGAAATACCTTCCTCATGTGATTCTTCCAGTCCTCTTAGCTGAAGGAATCACTCCAACCCCCCAGACCCACTTCTCAAACCCATCCCTTAGGTCAGACTGACCATATCTGTAGCCTTCAATTTCTATGGGTAGGTGAGGGTATTGTTATATTGATGAATGAATCAACAAAGGCTATTAAGCACCCAGTGTGGACCAGGTGCCATTCGAGGTGATGGGGATTAAAAAAATTCAATGGACTGACCTCCAGGACATTCTATAGGGAGAGATAATACCCACACTGGTAAGTTTGTACAAAATATATGTAAAAATACGAGGTAATTTGGGAGAGGATGCATTCATAGCTGGGAAAGGCCTCTCGGAGGAGATTGGTGTTTGAGCTGAGCTTGGAAGGAAGCTCAGTAGTCTTAGAGGTGAATTCGGGGAGGGGATGCGCCATTAAATTTTCAGTGAAAGCATTTATCTCTTGGGCTATAAGTCAAGGCCTGCTTTATTGTTTTGTGGATTGTTTTGATTTAAGGTAGTGATGGAGAAAATGTAAATCAAGCAGATTAAACTTAAAAGGGTTTTTTGCTTTTAGGAGAGCTGGTTGTTAAACTTTTACTATCACACCACTGACAGTATATGCCAGACTTAGAAGACAGATCAAGGGGCAGACACATGATGAAATGGGATGTCTTGAAGCAAGAAGGCAGGTTTGGCTGGAGAGGAGAATATAAGAAAAGTGGGAGCTTTGCTGGAGCCAGGTGGTGAGAGGTTTCGAATGCCAAAGAGAAGTTTGTATTTCATCTTGGAGGTACTAGGGAGCTAATGGAACTTACTGAATAGGGGAGAAACATCAATAAATTAACGAGTATTTATTATCTCCCTTCTTTGTAGATGGCACCCTACTAGATGCTAGAGAGACAAAGACAAGAGCAAGATAGTCTTCTGAACTTGGAGAATTCTCATTCTAATAGGGGAGGTATGGACATACGGGCAGCTGGGTGGCACAGTGGATAGAGTGCCAGGCCTGGAGTCATGAAGTTCAAATCTAGCCTCAGAGATGGACTAGCTGTGTGGCCCTGGGCAAGTCACTTAGTCCTGTTTACCTCAGTTTCCTCATCTGTAAAATGAGCTAGAGAAGGAAATGGCAAACCACCCCAGTATCTCTGCCAAGGAAACCCTAAATGGGGTCTTGAAGAATTAGACATGACCAAAAACATGACTAAACAACAAAATAAATAATATTATGTACATATGTAGGTTATGTGCCAAACACACAGAAAACAGAAAGCAACCTTGAAGCCTCAGGGGTGTGCTGGTGAGAACACAAATGTTGTTCCCTAGAAATCAGGTAACAAGGCTTTATTGGTTTTTTTGTGTAGTCTAGACAAGTGATAGAGAAAACACTAATAATGCAGATTAAACTGAAAGATATGTCCTATGTACATCCCCCTTGTAAAACTTTGGCTGGCATACTCATGCTCAAAGGGGAAGAGCAGGAAAGGCCTTATGCTGACTATGGGATTTGGAGTCGAATCTTGAAAGAAACCTGGAGGGAAAAGGCAATTAAGTAGCTCAGTGGACTGAGAGCCAAGCCTGGAGAAAGGAGGTCTTGGTTTCAAATTTTACCTTAGACACTTCCTAGCTATGTGACGGTGGACAAGTCAAATAACTCCCACTGCCTAGCCCTCACTGCTCTTCTGCCTTGGAACCAGTGTTGGTTCCAAGACAGAAAGTAAGGGTTAAAAACAAAACAACCAAAAAAAAAAAAAAAACAAACCTAGGAGGAGTGAAGTTCAGGCCTAGAGGGATAGCCAGTGCAAAAGCTTAGAGATTGGAGTTGGAACATTGCCTGTAAGGAATGCCAAGTTCATTTTGGCTAAACCATAGAGTGCAAGAAAGGGAGGAATGTATAATAAAACTGAAAAAGATAGGATGGGATCAAGTTTGTGAAGAGCCTTGAATGCCAGAGAAGAGAAAGTCAGACCTGTGCTCCATATATTCACAGTGTGAGTGTTCCAATTAATTCAACCAATTTTTAAGTTCCTATTTTGTATGGGGTCCTGTATTTGGTGCTGAAGTAAACTCAGGACCAGGAACACAGGAGGCACTTAATAAATGTTTTCTGAAGGTTTGTTTCTGGTCTGTGAGAGTGTGACTATTTATCTTTTCCTTTGCTGACTGGGTAACTAGGCTAGGAGGTCAGGGGAATGTTAGAGATATAGTATTACTTGGATTTCAGCAAAGCATTTGACAAAATCATTCATGCTGTTCTTGTGTGCCAAATAAAAAGATGTGGACCTCTACAGTTAGTTGAATTTAGAAGAGGTTGAATGAATGGACTCAAAGAATGGTGATTAATGGAGTTATGTCAGCCTAGAGAGAGGACTCAAAGGGAATTTCCCAGAACTCTTTTCTGGCCAATCTTTTTTTTTTTTTTAAATTAAAAAAAAAAACCAAATAAACCCTTATCTTCTACCTTTGGTTTTTAATTTTTAGCTTAAAAATATTCCCCTATTACATGTAAATTTCTAACATTTTAAAAAGAATTTTGGGTCTCAAATTCTCTCTGTCCTTCCCTTCTCTCCCCACCAACAGACTGGTAAGCAACCCGATATAGATTTTTACATGGGCAAACATTTCCCATTTTCCATTTTTTAATTGATACTTTTGGGTCTTTTTTTTAAAACCTTATACTCAATCTTATTTTTCTTCTTCTTTTTAAAATCCTTACCTTCTGTCTTAGAATAAATATTAAGTATCAGTTCCAAGGCAGAATAACAGTAAGGACTAGACAACTAGGGTTACTGGCAATTGGAACTTGCCCAGGGTCACACAGACAGGAAGTGTCCACCTACCTGTCCCTCTGTCCAACATTTTTTATCAATTATTTGGATGAAGGCATGGATGACATATTTATCAAGCTTATAGATGACAATTAATTTTGAAGAAGAATCTTAGTTCTGGAGGAAGCCCACATCCCTTTTCTCAGGAGAGAAGAGGGGGATTATGGGAGAGGAATGTTGCAGAAGCTGACACATTTGGTTGCTTTTTTTTTTTTAATAAATTGAATTTATTTCCAGGTATCTCATTCCCTCCCTCCGCTGCCCACACCACAGGAGGCATCATCTGGCAAACAGATACGTAGACATAGATTATGTCTTTCATGTTTCCACTTTTCAGTTCATTCTTGGAGGTGAACACTCACAAGTCATTCCTCAAATTTGAAATCTGTACCTGTGTATAATACACTCTTCATTCTATTTGTTTCACTCTTTGTCTCATGTAGTTCTTGCCAAGTTAAAAAAATTAATCTGCTCATTGTTTCTTTTTTTTAATTTTAAAAATTTAATTTAATTAATTTAGAATATTTTCCCATGGTTACATGATTCATGTTCTTTCCCTCCCCTCTTCCCATCCCCTCCCATAGCCGACATACAATTCTACTGGGTTTTACATATGTCATTGATCAAGACCTATTCACATATTATTGATATTTGTTCTAGGATGCTCATTTTGAGTCAATATTCCCAATTACATACCCATCCTCTCATGTGATCAGGCAGTTGTTCTTCTGTGTTTCTGTTCCCACAGTTCTTTCTCTGGTTGTGGATATTGTTCTTTCTCATAAGTCCCTCTTTGCTGCTAGTACAGAAGTCCATTACATTCGATTTTGTATCAGTCTCTGTGTACAATGTTCTTCTGGCTCTGCTCCTTTCACTTTGCATCAATTCCTGGAGGTCCTTCCAGTTCACATGCTCATTGTATCTTATGGCCATTTGATTGCTTTTTAGGTTGGTTTTGTTTAACTGTTCTTCCATGTCACAATAGAGAGGCAGAGGGTATGGATTTTAAAAAGCAGTTATGAGACACCTGCAAGGCTCAGTGACTAAAGAACCAGGCCTGGAGATGAGAGGTCCTGGGTTCAAATATGACCTCAGACACTTCCTACCTGTGTGATGCTGAATAAGTCACTTAACCCCAATCACCTAGTCTTTGCCCCTCTTCTGCTTTGGAACCTATTCTTAGTATTTATTCTAAGACAGAAAGAAGGTAAGGGCTTTAAAAAAAAGATTTTAAAAATAAGTTTAAAAAAGAACAAAAAATAGCAATTATTAAAAAATGGAAAAAATTTTCAGAGGACACGAGAATGGCAGGCACAGCTAATTTGTTGGATGACAAGAGCAGAATCCAAAAAGATCTTAGTAGGCTGGTTTGAATTTCTTAACGTGGCATTCGAGATCCTCTATAATATTGTATGCCCCTATCTTTCCAGTCTTATTTCATATAAAGTGCAGACTCATTGACAAGGAGTGTGTGGAATTGTGGGTTTACCTATTAAGAACTTAGTTCTAAGATCTCATCCACTGGCCAAAGCCCAACCTTCTACTAGAATGTGTTTTATTTCAGTGAGCTCTAGTTGTGTGACCCTGGCACAAAGAAATTGGGTCTACCAAGAAGCAGACGCACAAGCTTTTACTCTTTCTGAGAATAAAATCAGTAAGCAAATAAAGAGTACAGAACAAGTGGTGGAGAGGAGGAAGCAATGGATCAGGCATTCGTGCATTTATATATATTTTCTCCAGGATAATGTGCAGTAATCTGAACACACTGAAGGTTTAATTCTTTTCGGTTTGTTGCCATTTTGTAGAGTGATGGGCCAAATCTAACAAAATGAAATTTAATAGAGGCGATGTGCCATTGAGTGATCTTTGTACTGATTTACTAGGTTGCACCCAGTACCCTCATTTTTCAGAGAAAGACATCAGCTAAGTGCACGGTTCACAGGAAAGATATTTCTTGACTATCATCTCCCACCTTCACTAAGGAAAAGGCGCTGGTGTTGAGTGTTAATTCCACTGGGTTTGGGGGGACCTGATTACCTGGTTCCTCATGAACCTGGTTTGCTATCCTTTCTTCTCTGGTGTTTGAGAGAGAACACACCAGTCCCTTGTCATATTAATGTAAGAATTCCAGTATCCCAGAATCTGAGAGCTGAAAAGAGACCTCAGTAGCCAACAAGCCATATAGAAAAAATTCCCCTTGATACCACATCCAACAAATGGCCATTCAGACTCTACTTGAAGACCTTCAAAGAGGGGGAGTCTACCACCTTCTGCTTCTAGACAATATTTTGGGGAGTCCCAGTCAAATATTACTTTCCTATACTATGGCTAGCAAACTCCTTCCTTTTTCTACCCTAAGTCCTGTGATTCACAGTTGTGTCTGCCAAGATGAAAACCCCCTTTCCGGCTACCACTCCCTACTCTCTCATCGCCATCTACCTTAGTCTTACCCCTCCTGATTCTCTTTCTTGCCCTGACCTCCCTTTCTTTTGTGCCCTGTGTGGAACCACACCTCTATTGCTGAAAGACTTTTCCATTTTAGACAGTTCCCTATAACATTGTTTCCATCTTGCATTCAGCAAAACTTGCTCTTTTCTGAAAATACTGTATCTGTTTTAGCCTCCCATCATGAGTATTTGGTTCTTCTTTCATTTTTCTTCTCCCTGGAGGTTCACTCCATCTGTCTCAGCCAATCCACTTCCTGGTGACACTTATTGACCTCTAGTTAAAATTTCCCATTTCGGGGATTTCGACCCCTTATAGTTGCATATATATATATATATATTGCTTATAGTCTTTGTTTCTATTCCAACGTCCTTTCGAAAATCCTGACTTCCCAGTTCATCCATCCACTTTCTTATATATATCCCTTGATCTTCGTCTTTCCTTTATCTCTGGTGATTCTCAATCTCGTCATCACTCATAAATATTGTGCTTCGCCAATTCAGAGTTCGGAATTTTTTTCCTAATCAGAACTTATTCTTCCATCTCTTTCTCTGTTTCATTCCTTTGAAACTTATTCTTCACTTTTACCCCAACCTAGAGTTACTTTCCCCTTCTCAGTTTTCCCAGCTCATGATCTTTACTCTGGCATCACTTTCTTCCCTTTCTAGACTTGACCCAACAGCCAACCAGTTCAATTATATACCATTTTCTGTCTTTGGCACATTTGGTCCTTTGTCCTATCACCACTCATGTCTGGGGTTATTCCTACCATCTGTCTTCTCTAATTCAACTCTTAGGCTGCCAGATACCACTGGAGGAAACCTCATAAATGGACATATTGGACCCACTACAATTTCATGTTATCTAATCTCAATTGGGCCCTCATTACTGAACAGTGATGCTTTGATTTTCTCCTGATTGTCTCTGCCAGGCATCCCACAGTGATGTGACAAGTTTTCTTTTTTCTCAGGCCCCCAGTACCACCTTCTTTCTTTTTGTCTAAGAAGAGGCTTTTGTCTTCTATTTGGGGGGGGGGAATAAATTGAGTCTATCTAATGTGAGTTTCCTCTTTTCTCTTCTGAACCTATTTACATTGTATTCTGTTCTCTCTTAGTTTGCTCCAGTCTTTTACAAAGGTGACCTTTTTCCATACCAAGGACAACCTTTTGACTTGTGCCCTTTATCCTTTCCCCTATCATCTCCTGTGAGATGGCATTGCATAGTGGGAAGAGCTCTAAAGTTAGAGCTCCTAGGCTTGAGCCTGGGTTCTGCCACTTAGTACCCATGGAAGACTGGCTAATCCACTTCATCTCTCTTAGCCTCATTTTGCCTGTAAAATGAGAGGATTGGAGGAGATGACCCTAAATTTTCTTCTAGTTCTAAATCTAGGAGCCTGTGATTCCTTGCCACCTCCTCTACTTAATCATGTTTACTCTATCCATATCTATTGGCTCCTAAACTGTTGCTGACATACCTGCCCAGATACCAGTCTAAAAAAACCTTCACTTTACCTGTAATCTATGATCCAAGATCTCGCCTTCCTTTCACAGCCAAACTTTGAGAAAAGCCAGTTATACTTATAGCCTACATTTCCTTTCCTTCCGGTGACCCCTATAGTTTGCCTTCCAACTATATAACTTGACCCTAAGGTTATTAACTATTTCATTTCTTTTTATTAAACCCTTACTTTCTGCCTTAGAATCAATATTGTGTATTAGTTCCAAGGCAGAAGAGCGGTAAGGGGTAGGCAATGGGGATCAAATGACTTGCCCAGGGTTATACAGCTAGAAAGTGTGTGAAGCCAGATTTGAACCCAGGACCTCCTATCTCTGGGCCTGGCTCCTTTGAGCCACTTGGCTGCCCCTCTACACTTGTGGCTGGCCTTTCCATCCCATCCCCAACCCAAAATATTTTTTCACTATTCAATTCAATGGCTTTTTCTTAGCTCTCTTTTCTGAATTCCTCTATATTTTGTGGGCACCATCTTCCTAGTTACTTGGACTATCAACCCAAGAGCCATCCTTGACTCTTGCCCCTTCTTGACATCCCTCCTACCTTCTCTCCACATAGCCAAATGGCTGCCAAGTTTTGTCTATTTAATAGTTCCTTTACACCAGCTCTGGCATTCATCCCTATGCTCTCCAGTCATTTGAATGCTACCCTAGTTTGGGCCTTTGCCTATTCTTATTTGGACAATTTTGAGAGCTTCTTCATTGTTCTGTCTCCTCACTAAGCTGCCCTTCATTAGGCTGCCAAAATAACTTTGTAAAAGGATAAACCTGATCTCACCACTGCCCTGCTGCTTCCTAGGAGAAAAGACAAACTTCTCAGTGTGGTGTCAAAGGACTTTCACAGGGTTGCACCAGCCTGCCTGCTCAGACAGCAGTGATCCTTTCCCTGTACTCAATATTCCAGCCAAACTGGCCTACTAGCTCTTCCCTGAACTTGGCTTTCTATCTCCTCTCTTTGGAATGTTCTCCCTCCTCACCTCCGCCTCCTTCCCAAGAATCCTAAGCTTCCTTCCTGGCTTAGTTCGGGTGCCACCTTTTACCAGAAGCCTTTCCTCATCTTCCTGGCATTAGTGAGCACTGCCTCTGACTGTCTCTGCCTCTGCCTCTGGGTCTCTGTCTCTATCTCCCACCTCTTTCCCATGTCTCTATCTGACTCTGTCTCTGAATCTTTGCTTCTCTCTCTCTTTTCTCTGTGTCTCTCTCTTCTACCTTACCCTCTCCCTCTCTCTCTTTCTCCTTCCCCATCCTCTCCTCTCTTCTCCTCCTCCTCCTTCCCTTTTCCCTCCTCTTCCTCCACCTCTTCCTTCTTTTCTCCCTCACCTGTCTCTCACCTCTCTCCCTTCTTTCTCTGACTCTGTTACTGTATCTTTGCCCTCTCTCCTCTTCCTCCTCCCTTTCCTCTATCTCTGTCTCTGGCTCCTTCCCACTCTTTCTCTGACTCCTTGCCCCTTCTCTCCTCTCTCTCCTCTTCCCTATTCTCTTTTTCCCTCTCCTTTGCCTCTCATCCATCTCTGTGTCTCTGTCTCTCTTTGTCTCTCTCTCCTTTCCCCTCTTTCTGTGACTCTTTGCTCCCTCTCTCCTCACTCTCCCTCTCCTTTTCCTCCTCCCCTACCCCTTCTCTCTCTCCTCTTCCCTGTTCTCTTTTTCCCTCTCCTTTGTCTCTCCTCCATCTCTGGGTCTCTGTCTCTCTTTATCTCTCTCTCTTTTCCCCTCTTTCTGTGACTCTTTGCCCCTCTCTCCTCTCTCTCCTTTTCCTCTTCACTACCCCTCCTCTCTCTCCTCTTCCCTATTCTCTTTTTCCCTCTCCTTTGTCTCTCTTCCATCTCTGGATCTCTGTCTCTCTTTATCTCTCTCTCCTTTCCCCTCTTTCTGTGACTCTTTGTCCCCTCTCACCTCCCTCTCCCTCTCCTTTTCCTCCTCCCCTACCCCTTCTCTCTCTCCTCTTCCCTGTTCTCTTTTTCCCTCTCCTTTGTCTCTCTTCCATCTCTGGGTCTCTGCTTCTCCTTTCTCTTTGCACCTTTGCACAGCCAGTGCTTAGCCTGGAGCCCTGCAATTTTTTTCCTGCTCCAGACCTGTGTGTAGGAAGCAGCAACTAAATGTTGGATTGAACTGAGCCAGCCAAGTAGCAGAAGCAGAATCCAGACCCCGATTCTCAGTGCAGAGCTGATTCTGTGCTATCTCACTGCCCTTCTGAAAGGAGGAATAGGAAGACAGAAGGAATCAGCTGAGACTGGGGAGGGCATGGAGGTTCTGTGAGGTAGAGTGGAGAGACAGGGAGAAAGAGCAATATGGAGATTCCTATGGCTGAAAGAGGAGGAAGCTGGATGCCGGAAGGAGATGGGGAAAGAGATAAGGGCGATCCATTCGAATTCAGAGTTGGAGGCCAGGCAATGGTGGTGGTTATGGGTTTAGAGCCAGGCTAAGAGGCTGGGAGGAGGTGATAGGGATCAGGGCTCCACAGGGTAGCTACTTCTCCCTTCCACCTATAGGAAGCAGCCCAAATTCTCATTCTTCCTAGGATTGTGGGAGGAGGGAAGGGTGGGGCCAAGCCCTCTTGGCCTGAAGCAGGGCTGTGGGCATGAGGCCAGGCAGCTCTTTAATGGGTTATTTCCTATACTTAACTACTTGCCTCTAGGATGGGCACCCTAATCACTCTCCCTCCTGGAATCAGGGCCTGTATGTTGGAAGGGGAGGCACACCACTAAACCTCATTCTTACCTGCTTGTCTTTGTCAACTGGCTAACCACCCATACCTGACTCCATCCCTATCCTCCCCTCCCACATATATACTGTATGCTTTCCTTCTTCCTCTCTTAGTTCAAATCCTACCTCCTTCAGGAAGCCTTCCCTGAGCACCCAAGTCCATGGGGACCTCTCCTTTCTCAGCTTTCCTGGGGGATTTGCCAATTTAACCCACAGTATGGTACTTGATGACTCACTGCCTTTATGTTTCTGATATTTTTTTCCCCTTAGAATGGAGAAGGGAAATCCTGGATTCAAATCTGGCCTCAGACACTTTCTAGCTGTGTGACCCTGGGCAAGTCACCTAGCCCTTACCACTCTTCTGCCTTGGAACTGATTTTTAATAATGATAGGGTTAGGGGGACAGCTGGGTGGCTAAGTGGATTGAGAGCCAGACCTGGAGGCAGAAGGTTCTGGGCTCAAATCTGAACTCAGACACTTCCTAGCTGTGTGACCCTGATCAAGTCACTTAACCCCCATTGCCTAGCCCTTACTGTTCATCTGCCTTGGAATTAACACGGCATTGATTCCAAGATGGAATGTAAGGGTTTTAAAAAATAATAATGATGGGGCTCATGCTTATTGGGTCTTGTCCAAAGAATTGATTGATGGCTCAAACTGACTCCATTTCAAGGAAACAAGCTTTATTATAAGAGAATATAGTAACTTAGTCCTATATGCCTGGGAAATGGAACCCCTGTACTTTCTGCCCAGAGACCCCCAACCAAGGAACTAGGTTATGTCTAAAGATTGATGTGGGGAGTTTTCTCATCCTTGTGAATCTGAGCAGCCCATATGTCTTATATGAAAGGTGGCCCCATTCTAATCAACTAGTCATTATTTCTACATCCTTTTGGCTGTTTACAGGCTTTGGCAGGCTTTGTGGGACATTTCAGTCTACAACATCAATAATGATTCTAAGCCAGAAGGGAAGGGTTATTGAAGGAAAAAAAAAAGACCGTAAGCTCATTGAGGGCAGACTTTTATTTGCTGTCCTTGTGTTCCTGGCACCTAGCACAGTATCTGGCACATAGTAGGCACTTGATAAATTGCTCTGGTTGACTGCCTGATTGAGAGGAGAAAAGAGGACAAGAGCCCCCCAGTAGAACAATTGCTTGTAGCCTATGTACAAATCTTGTCTTGCCAACCAGACTCCAACCTCCTCCAGGGTAAGGTCGTTGTCTTCTCTGCTTTTCTTAGTCCCTACGGACCCAGAGGAGGCCCTTATGTAATGGGAAGGGGAAGTCCCCAGAATCAGGAAGACAGGGATCTCTTCCTAGCTCAGACAAATGTCTGACAAAACTAGCTGCATGAACTTGGCCCAAACATTTCCCTCCTACTGTGCCTCAATTTCTGCCACTCTAAAATGGAGATCATAAGACTTGTATTATCTTCCCCACAGGGTACTTGTGCAAACTGGGCTACATAAATATAGAGAGTTAATATTTATGGCCTTACTGAGTTAATTAATGTGCCTGTAACTCACCATGCGACCTTGGGCAAGTCCCTTCCCTTTGTGGGTCTCAATGATCTCTTCTTGTAAAAAGAGGGCAGTGTACTACATGGCCCCAAGGGTTCCTTCCAGCTCTGACATAGAAATCCCGTGAGTTAGATTCTAAAGTTCTCCTGCCCCTTCCTTAGTCCTATTTCAGTGATTCCCAAAGTGGGCACTACCGCCCCCTGGTGGGTGCTGCAGCGATCCAGGGAGGCGGTGATGGCCACAGGTGCATTTATCTTTCCTATTAATTGCTATTAAAATAAAAAAAATTAATTTCCAGGGGCGCTAAGTAATATTTTTTTCTGGAAAGAGGGCTGTAGGCCAAAAAAGTTTGGGAACACTGTCCTATTTTATATTTTCTTAATTTCTTAATACTTTTTAATACTCTAGAGTTCTGGGTCAGATATGTTATATGGCCTTCATCTCTGATGGGCCAGTGTAGACCAGGGAAACCTGAGCTGAATTGAGCCAGGGGAATGGGACTTCAGCCTTGCCCAGCACTGACACACCGAGTGACCTTGGGCACATCAGTCATCGTCTCTGGGACTCTGTCCCTGGGGATAATAATACCTGTGCTTTGAGCTCTCCGGAGCCAAGATAAAATATAGCCAGTGTTATTAATGACTGTTATTGTAGGGATGATAATATCTATAAAGGCATTTAAGATTCTTGGGAGGAAAGGGCAGAGCACAAGGTAAGAGGGAAAGGGGTTCGAATGACTGTAGGAAGCACTGAGGCTAGCTGGGCTTGCAGAAGAAGACTGTCTCCAAAAAAAGAACAGAGGGAGGGGGGAAAGAGAAAACTCCTGCCCAGGAGAGGCTCCTGGAGATGTTTAGGATCAGAGAAGCTCTCTGGGAGTCAGGACCCCAGAAAGGCCATTGCTTCCCTAAGATCATCTACTATATTATTGTAGGGTTTGCAATCTCATGCATCTCCAAGAAGAGAAACAGATCCAGTTGGAGCAGACTCTAAAGTCCATGAGGGCAGAGGACAGTGTCTGTACAATCCTCTGTACATAGTAGGAGCTTCACTGATGCTTGTGGAGTTGAATCGGATTGCTGATAGGGAGAAGTTGTCAGCATCTTCCAAGGTTGAGACCCGTTAAGTGTGCATGCATGAAGGCATTCACTTGTTAGATGCATTTTTTTCCAGGATGTAGTGTTTGCTGAGTCTTGTGCTAGACAGTGGAGGAAAGACACTCAGTAGATTGGAAACGGTTCCTGTCCTCGATGCAGTCCAAAAAGGACAAACTCACAACTAAAATAGACACACTGTTACCTGACAAGTGCATTAGGGAGCCTCAAAATCAAGTACTTTGTGAAATCTGAGTAAACTCTGGATCCTTCCTGACAAAGAATGGAAGTCCATATTGGGTATGGCCAGATTAAAAGATATTATACTTAACATCACAGTGACAAATAGTTACTGAAGCTTCCAGGGAGTCTGGGATTTGGGTGATGATTTCTGTGGGTTCTGGTACTCCCCAGGGTGCTATTCCTGCTCTGAGACCAGCCAAGTTTCTGATGGAGAACAGACTTGTTCTCCTGCATGCTAAGGTGATTCATCCAACCAAAATGGCACCCCTTGTAATTAAAAAAAAATCCTTGAATTTCCCGGTTAAGATGGTGGCTGAGTAGAAGCTGGGTCACTTTCTCTCCTTACCAACCGATACAGCATACATCCAAAGGACAAGAAAACAAAATCCAGATGAAAAAAGGGACCCCACAATAGGGTGCAGTATCAAAGGAACATGGGATTTAGGCACTTCCACACTCTAAGTGGGGGAAATAGCTCCCATCAAAACTTGAGCGGATCAACCCTCCCCCACCCCACCCACAGTACCAGAGACAGAGGCTGTGCTCCAGAGTTAGAGTGAGCGGGGGCACAAAATCTAGTCCCTTGGCAGCTAGCTGGCACTACCAGGAGTTTGCCCCTGAGACCAGCAAGACATGAGATCCCAGGTGGCTGGAAAATTCAGACCTTGGACACGGGAGTGGGGCTGAGAGAGGCAGCAACAGTGCCCAGCATGCTCAGACTCAGAGAGGGGAAAATCTCAGGTCTAGGAGCAAGCGTGGGCCAAGTTCCTGGCTCTGGACAGCCGGCTAGGACCACGGGGGCTTGACCCTGAAAACAGCTAGACCAGAGACCCCAGGAGGATCCCCAGAGACGCCAAGAGACTCACAAAGTAGCCTCAGGCAAAAAACTGCTCCCTAACTCCATACAAAGAGAATCAGATTGCCTTACTCAGACTTCTGGCAGATAAAACATAATGATGCCAATCAAGATCCAAGAAATAAACAAGAAGACCAAGAAAAACGCTCAAACACTTGATAACTTCTGCACAGAAAAAAACCAGAAAACAGAGGAGGAAAAACAATTAAAGACATCCAAACCTTCCCAAAAAAATGAAAATGAGTCGCAAGATCTTGAAGAGTTCAAATCTGAGATTATGAGAAAGATGGAAGAGATCTGGCAAGAAAATAACAGTTTAAAAGGCAGAATTTTGCAATTGGAAAGTGAGGCTCAGAAATCAAATGAATTGATAAGCAAACTGAAGACCAGAAATGACCAGCTGGGAAGCCTTGAAGAACCAGATAGACCAGATTGAAAAGGAAAACCAGTCTCTAAAGGCTAGAATTGGGCAATTAGAAGCCAATGATCTCTCAAGACAGCAAGAACAAATAAAGCAAAGTCAAAAGACTGATAAAATAGAAGGAAACATGAAATACCTCACTGAGAAATTGACAGATCAAGAAAACAGGTCTAGAAGAGACAATTTGAGAATTGTTGGTCTTCCTGAAAAACCAGAAATTGATAGAAATTTGGACTCCATACTAAAAGAAATTATTCAGCAAAACTGCCCTCAAGTTCTACAATAAGAGGGCAATATAGACATTGAAAGGATGCATAGATCACCCTCTACACTAGACCCTGAACAGTCAACCCCCAGGAATATAATAGCCAAATTCAAGAGCTTCCAAGTAAAATAAAAAATTTTACAAGAAGCCAGAAAGAGACAATTCAGATATCAAGGGGCACCAATCAGGATCACACAGGACCTGGCAGCCTCCACACTAAAAGACTGCAAGGCTTTGAATATGATATTCAGAAAGGCAAGGGAACTGGGTCTACAACCAAGGATCACCTACCCATCATATATACTTCTAGGGGAAAGTATGGGCATTCAACAAGATAGAAGATTTCCAAGTATTTGCACAAAAAAGACAAAGACTAAATGGAAAGTTCAATATCCAACCACAAAAACCAAGAGAAACATGAAAAGGTAAATAATAAACAGAGGGGAAAGAAAGAAAATTCTTATGCTTAAAGTTACCTCTTCAAAGGCCTTAATAAGATCAAATCATTTGTATTCCTATATGGAGAAATGTTATGTGTAATTTTCAAAAACTGTATTCACTATTATAGTAATTAGAAGAATTATTCATAGGGAGAGGTTGGAGCACTAAATGATCTAAGATGAGACAGGGCAGAGAAAAAAGAGGGGAGGGGGCAAATAGTAGATGGCATCAAGAGAAACTTGAATGAATAAGAAAAATAGGATGTTCTATACCACACAAAGAAAGCATGGGAAGGGGAGAGGATCAATACTATTTTAAAAAGGAGAGGAAGAGAGCATTAAGAGGTAATATTTAAGCCTTACTCTTAGCAGAATTAACCCTGAGAGGGAAGAGTAGCTATATCCATTGGGATATTAAATTCTATCTAACCCTACTGAGAAAGTCAGAAGGGATCAACCAAGGGGAGCAAGGGGGTAGGAAGGTCAAAAAAGGGAGGGGAGGAGAGGAGGGAGGGAATTCATTAGACCTTAAAAAATAAAAAGAGGGTAATAATAAGGGAGGGGGTGCAAAGGGAAGTAAATCAAGGGAGGAGACAAGGGGGACTGGTCTAAAACAAACCACTGGTTTAAAAGGAAATAGCATAAGAAGAAGGGGTAGAACTAGGAGAGGATACAAAAATGTTGGGGAATACACAACTGATAATTATAACTCTGAAGGTGAATGGGATGAACTCACCCATAAAACAGAAGCAAATAGCAGAGTGAATTAGAAACTAAAATCCTATCATATGTTGTCTACAAGAAACACATATGAGGCGGGTGAACATACACAGGTTTAAGATGAAGGGCTAGAGCAAAATCTTTTGGGTTCAAATGAGAAAAAGAAGGCAGGAGTGGCAATCATGATCTCTAACAGAGCCAAAGTAAAAATAGATTTGGTTAAAAGAGATAGGGAAGGTAATTACATCCTGATAAAAGGCAGTATAGACAGTGAGGAAATAACAGTGCTCAATGTGTATGCACCAAACGGTATAGCATCCAAATTCCTAAAGGAGAAACTGGCAGAGCAAGAAGGAAATAGGAGGGCAGCTGGGTATCTCAGTGGATTGAGAGCCAGGCCGAGATGGGAGGTCCTAGGTTCAATCTGGCCTCAGACACTTCCCAGTTGTGTGACCCTGGGCAAGTCACTTGACCCCCATTGCCTACCCTTACCATTCTTCTGCCTTGGAGCCAATACACAGTATTATTGACTCCAAGACAGAAGGTAAGGGTTACACAGCTGGGAAATGGCTGAGGCAAGATTTGAACCTAGGAACTCCTGTCTCTAGGCCTGGGTTTTAAAAAAATTAAAAAAAAAAAAAGGAAATAGATAGATAGTAAAACCATACTAGTGGGAGATCTAAATATTTCTCTTTCAGATTTAGATAAATCAAACCAAAAAATAAATAAGAAAGAGATAAGAGAGGTAAATGAAATCATAGAAAAATTATATTTAATAGATATGTGGAGAAAAATAAACAGGGACAAAAAGGAATACACCTTCTTTTCAGCTGCACATGGTACATTCACAAAGATTGACTATGTAAGAGGGCTTAGAAACATTGCAAACAAATGCAAAAGAGCAGAAATAATAAATGTAACCCTCTCAGATCATAATGCAATAAAAATAATAATTAGTAAGGGCATGGTATATGGACAGGCAAATCAAAAACTAATTGGAAATTAAATAATATGATTCTCCAAAACCAGTTAGTTAAAGAAGAAATCATAGAAACAACCAATAATTTCATTGAAGAGAATGACAATGATGAAACATCCTACCAAACTCTGTGGGATGCAACTAAGGCAGTACTAAGGGGGAATTTATATCCTTGAATGCATGTATTAACAAATTAGAGAAGGCAAAGATCAATGAACTGGGTATGCAAATTAAAAAACTAGAAAGGAAACAAATTAAAAATCCCTAGCTAAACCCCAAATTAGAGATTATAAAAATTAAAGGAGAAATCAATAAAATTGGAAGTAAAAGAACTATTAAATTAATAAATAAGACCAGAAGCTGGTACTTTGGAAAAACAAACAAAATTGACAAAGTACCGGTCAATCTAATTTAAAAAAGGAAAGGAGAAAACCAAATCATCAGTATCAAAGATGAAAAGGGAGACCTCACCTCTAATGAAGAGCAAATCAGGGCAATCATTAAAAACTATTTTGCCCAATTATATGGCAATAAATATAGCAATCTAGGTGAGATGGATGAATATTTATAAAAATATAAATTGCCTAGATTAACAGCAGAAGAAATAGAATACTTAAATAATCCCATATCAGAAAAAGAAATTGAACAAGCCATCAAAGAACTCCCTAAGAAAAAATCCCCAGGACCAGATGGATTCACAAGTGAATTCTATCAAGCCTTCAAAGAACAACTAATTCCAATAATATACAAACTAAGTGACATAATAAGCCAAACTCCTTTTATGATACAAATATGGTACTGATTCCAAAGCCAGGGAGATCAAAAACAGAGAACGAAAACTACAGACCAATTTCTTTAATGAACATAGATGCAAAAATCTTAAACAGAATACTAACAAAAAGACTCCAGCAAGTGATCATGAGGGTTATTCATTATGATCAGGTGGGATTTGTACCAGGAATGCAAGGATGGTTCAACATTAGGAAAACCATTCACATAATTGACCATATCAACAAGCAAACCAACAAAAACCACATGATTATCTCAATAGATGCTGAAAAAGCCTTTGACAAAATACAACATCCATTCCTATTGAAAACACTAGAAAGTATAGGAATAGAAGGACCTTTTCTAAAAATAATAAACAGTATAATATCTAAAACCATCAACAAGCATCATATGCAATAGGGATAAATTAGAAGCCTTTCCAATAAGATCAGGCATGAAACAAGGATGCCCACTATCACCTCTATTATTTAACATTGTACTAGAAACACTAGCAGTAGCAATTAGAAAAGAAAAAGAAATTGAAGGTATTAAAATAGGCAATGAGGAGACTAAGGTATCACTCTTTGCAGATGATATGATGGTCTACTTAAAAAAATCCTAGAGAATCAGCTAAAAAGCTAATAGAAATAATCAACAACTTTAGCAAAGTTGCAGGATACAAAATAAATGCACATAAATCATCAGCATTTCTATATATCTCCAACACATCACAACAGCAAGAGTTAGAAAGAGAAACACCATTTAAAATCACCTCAGACAATATAAAACACTTAGGAATCTATCTACCAAAACAACCACAGGAATTATATGAACACAACTACAAAACACTTTCAAACAATTAGAACTAGATCTAAACAATTGAAAAAACATTGATTGCTCATGGGTAGGATGAGCTAACATAATAAAAATGACCATTCTACCCAAATTAATTTACCTATTTAGTGCCATACCTATCAAACTACCAAAAAACTTTTTTACCAAATTAGAAAAAACTATAATAAAGTTCATTTGGAAGAACAAAAGATCAAGAATATTAAGGGAAATAATGAAAAAAAGGTGAAGGAAGGTGGCCTAGCAGTACCAGACATTAAACTATACTATAAAGCCATGGTCATCAGAACGATATGGTACTTGCTAAGAGACAGAAGAGAGGATCAGTGGAATAGACTTGGGGTAAGTGACGTCAGTAAGACAGTGTATGATAAACCCAAAGAGCCCAATTTTGGGGACAAAAATCCACTATTTGATAAAAACTGTTGGGAAAATTGGAAAACAATATGGGAGAGATTAGCTTTAGATCAACATCTCACACCTTACACCAAGATAAATTCAGAATGGATGAATGACTTGAATATAAAGAAGGAAACTATAAGAAAATTAGGTGAACATAGAATAGTATACCTGTCAGATCTATGGGAAAGGGAAGATTTTAAAACCAAGCAAGAGTTAGAAAAAATTACAAAATGTAAAATAAGTAATTTTGATTATATTAAATTAAAAAGGTTTTGTACAAACAAAAACAATGCAACCAAAATCAGAAGGGAAACAACAAATTGGGAAAAAAATCTTTATAACAAAAACTCTGGCAGAGGTCTAATTGCTCAAATATACAAGCAGCTAAATCAATTGTATAAAAAAATCAAGCCATTCCCCAATTGATAAATGGGCAAGGGACATGAATGGGCAATTTTCAGATAAAGAAATCAAAAGTATCAATAAGCACATGAGAAAGTGTTCTAAATCTCTAATAATTAGAGAAATGCAAATCAAAACAACTCTGAGTTATCACCTCACACCTAGCAGATTGGCTAAAATGATAGCAGGGGAGAGTAATGAATGTTGGAGGGGATGTGGCCAAATTGGGACATTAATGCATTGCTGGTGGAGTTGTGAACTGATCCAACCATTCTGGATGGCAATTTGGAACTATGTCCAAAGAGCTCTAAAAGACTACCTGCCCTTCGATCCAGCCATAGCATTGCTGGGTTTGTACCCCAGAGATCACAGATAAACAGACTTTTACAAAGATATTTATAGCCGTGCTTTCTGTGGTGGCAAAAAACTAGAAAACGAGGGATGCCCTTCAATTGGGGAATGGCTGAACAAATTATGGTATCTGCTGGTGATGGAATACTATTTGCTCAAAGGAATAATAAACTGGAGGAATTCCATGTGAACTAGAATGACCTCCAGAAATTGGTGCAGAGTGAAAGGAGCAGAACCAGGAGAACATTGTACACAGAGACTGATAACACTGTGGTAAAATAGAGTGTAATGGACTTCTGTGCTAGCAGCAATGCAATGACAATTCTGAGGGATTTATGGAAAAGAACGCTACCTACATTCAGAGGAAGAACTGCAGGAGTGGAAACACAGAAGTAAAACAACCGCTTGAACACATGAGTTGATGCGGACATGGTTGGGGATGTAGACACTAAACGACCATATCAATGCAACTATCAATAACATGTAAATAAGTCTTGACTGATGACACATGTTAAAACCAGTGGAAATGTGCAATGGATATGGGGGGGGGCTTAAAGGGGGAGTAAATGGGAAAGTAAAAACATGAATCATGTAAAAAAATAAAAGTCTAAAAAAAAATCCTTAACTTCTGTCTTAGAATTAACACCATGTATTGGTTTTAGGGCAGAAGAGCAATAAGGTCTAAGCAATGGGGGTTAAGTGACTTGCCCAGGGTCATATAGCTAAGAAGTATTTTGATTTGAACCCAGCCTCCCTTGTTTCTAGGCCTGGCTCTCTAGCCACTGAGCCACCTAGCTGCTCCCTAGCACCCTTTTTATATCCTGGAGTAACAGACCTCCATATAAGGCTACAGACCAAACTCGGATTCCTATAATTTGTAATTTATCTTTTCTCGTAGATCATTCTAGAACAAACAGGGCTATATAATCCTATAGTCTATACCTGGATTGCATGTCACTATGCTTATTTTTATGCAATTTGAGATCAAATATAGTAAAAGGAGATTTTACTGACTGTTCTGGTATGGCACTACTGGGAACCACTAGGTACACTGGCCAACATCTCAGGCATCAGAGAAACTTGAGGCTTGACCATATAGACCACTGGTCAGCAAGGAGATCTGACCACCCACACAAGTTTCTTTCATTCAAGTTTTGGCTCAGTTATCATCTTTTTGATTGTGCTGGCACAGGAAGGATGAAATAAAAAAAAATCAGTAGATAGTGTCTGGGATTAGTTCTTAGGATCATAGAGCTCGAGCTAGAAGGACCTGAAAGGTCATCTAGTCTAATTCTCATCTTTTATAGATGAGGAAAGTGAGGCCCATCTGGGCCCCCCAATGGAAGGCTATTTCTGTCCTTGGGGGAGAAATGGACCCAAGGTTCCTTGCTTAGTTCTCTTGAGGGGAAGGAGAGGATCAATGATCATTGATCAAAGATGAAGGGTATGCCAGCACACACTCTATACACATCTATGGATGATGGTGACGATGTTGGTTATGATCCCTGGGAGGGTCACGGTGTTGATGATGAGAGCAAAGGTGAAAGTTATGGCCTGGTATGGGATGGACGTCCTCAAATTGGACCTTTCCCCAAAGCACTGAGTCTGTTCACAAAATGTTTTTGCTACATCAGGCATTGATACCTTGAGGCATCCAATATGTTCTTTAAAGGCTTCAGGTTTCCTGGGAGAGGCCAATTTGTTGAACTTTGGCCACGATGCCTCCCAACCCCACAACGCCATCAATGGTACCCAACCCTCCAAACGTAGAGACTAAGGCATTGGGAAAGGGCCGTTGAGCATCTGGGCCCCAAGTTCCTTCAAATAATGGAAGAAACCCAGTTCTCCAGCCAGGACCATAACATCAAAAATGTTGGAGCTGGAAGGGACCTCTGAGGTCGTCTAGGATTGCTTGTCTTGGAATTTAGTTCAAATGGCCTGAGATGGTCTATAGTTCAACTTCAACCATCTTGAGGGAGATTTTTGTTATTATATACTATTATTATTATATATATTTATTATATATTATATATACCCTCTGCTTATGCTCCATATCTCTTACACACACACTCAGGCATGGGCACACACACACTCCTTTAGACCTTTTAGCATTCTTAAGAGAATCTGTCACGGATTTCAAATAAGCTTGGACCCCCTTCTCTGACCACGGACAGAGGGAGAGTGTAAGGTTCATCTTGATCTAGACCTGAGAACAATATTAAGTTTCCTTTTCCTCAGAGCCATGTTATGACATGAGAGGCTGGGCAATTCCTCCCCTTACCCCCATTTGGGAATTGGGTCTCCTTCACTTTTGTTCCTCACCGTCCCAGACCAAGGCACCTGGCTTAAAGCTTCCAATAAATGAATAAGCCTCAGTTTGTGGGGTCTGGAGAATGGGTCGAGGCTCAGTAAGCTATCTTCAATGATCTGGCAGCTGGCAAGGCAGTGTGTATGGAACTAGGGGTAGGAAGCGCCCATCTGGTGCTTCTACCACCTTTAGATGAAAGGGAAATGTCAGGTCTTATTATTACTGGCAGATAATACCACTTCTAGCCCACAGCACATGTGGTGTTTACAAAGCCCTTTACAATTGTTAATTAGCTAATCCACTCAGCATCTTGCTGGCCACCCACTGAGTCATCCTGAGGAGCCAGGAATGCCTGGCGCCCAGCCCCCTGACAGACCAGACCACTTTTCCTCCAGGGCTCCTATCTCGACCCATCTTTCTTGCCAATGAAGGCGTCTTCTGTCTCATAGCCCTGGTGTCTAGTTATACTTTCCCATTCCTATCTCTTCCAGATTTTTGCCTCCACTTTGCCCCCAGCAAGGTGAGTTGGGGAAAGACCCTCCCAGGGTGCTAGATGGCAGGAAGATATGGGGAAATGGAACAAACCAAAGGGGAAGTCAAGGATGGCAGCCCAGGAGGGATAGCCACAGGATGGTGAGTAAAGGCACATCTGAGAGCAAGGATAATAAATGGAGATGGTACTCCAGAGTGGAACCAGCAGCAAGCTCCAAGTCAAGTGACTTGCATGGCATTCCTTACTGCCACGTAGCGGCTACATGTCCCTGGGCAGGTCACGTCTCTCTGTCGTCCCCCTTCGATTTTCTCCTCCGTGAAATGAGGGTCTTAGATTCCATCTTGCTGGTCTGAAGCCTCCGGTCTCCATTTCTGTTAATGATCATTATATTAGCACTTTATTGATTACAATGCAGATCTCTCTTGACAACTCTGTGAGGTAGGCAGTGGCCCCATCATCCTCTGTTCATCCTCTTATTGTTACTTTTGACCCTTTCCTCTTCCCTCATCCTCCTTCCTTCCCACCAGTCACCACTTCCTTGATAATAACTTTTAAATCTATCCCTTCCTCTCCTTTCCCATTCTCGTTGCTTACCCCCAAACTCTAACCCCAGACCCTTGTCACCTGGGGGCTGAATGATTACCATGGCCTCTTAACTGGCCATTCTCCCAGGCTTCCTCGTCCAACCTACCTGTAATCAATCAATAAACATGTATTAAGTTCCTACTGTATTCAAGCTGCCAGGAGTTCAATGACAGAAATGAAAAATGTCCTGAATGCAAGGAGCTGAGGGTTCAGGAACTCTTTGGGGGCATCCTCCTTTAGTGGCTTGTTATCCTTGAACCCATAGAATGTGGGAACTTCAATGTCTGGTATTCTCCTGAAGAGGGTCACAGCTTTCTTGTGGAGCGCTCAGTCTTATGAAGATTTTGTTTAAACCTTTACCTTCTGTCTTGGGATCTAAGTATTGGTTCAAAGGCAGAAGAGCAGTAAGGGAGAAACAATTGGGGTTAAGTGACTTGCCCAGGATCACACAACTAGGATGTGTCTGAGGCCACATTTGAACCCAAGATCTCTCATCTCTAGGCTTGGCTTTTTTTCTACTGAGTCAACTATCTTATCATGAAGTTTTGAAACCTAGAATATTCTTATGTAAGCAGGGAAGACTGGGGAAAAGATTTAAATTCAAACCAGCAGAGTGACAAGATTCCCTTCCTCTCTTGCCCAACTCCCAGGGGTCTATACTGTTCTTCTGACTTATAATAACTGCCATAGATTCCCCCTCTCCCCATGAGACAGCTAAGTGGTAGAGTGCTGGACCCAGAGTTCCAATTAGACATTTACTAACTGTGTGACCCTGGGCAAGTCTCTTGACTTCCTTATGCCTCCGTTTCCTCATCTGTAAATTGAAGATAAAAATAGTACCTCTCCACTTTATAGTGAAGTTCAAATTTAGCCTCAGACACTTATCATGTATGACCCTAGACGAATCACTTAACCTTGTTTGCCTCAGTTTCTTCATCTGTAAAATGAGCTGGAGAAAGAAAAGGCAAGCTATTCCAGTAGCTTTGCCAAGAAAACTCCACATGGGGTCACAAAGAGTTGGTGGAGACTGAAAGAAATGCCTGAACGATAACGACAATGACAAAGAAGAGCTCACCTCTCTCCTAGGACTGCTGCGAGGATCCAGTGAGATAATATTTGCCAAGCACGTACGCCTGGCACCTAGTAGGCACTTTGTAAATGATTGCTGGCTCCCTTCTTTCCTTCCTTCCCACCAAGGGAGAGGCATCTTATGGTCTTTGGGTCCTTCTCAGATATCCTTTTTTCAATGCTCAACTGTCCATCTCAAGGTGATGCCAGCTGGTTCCTTTCCAGAGGCCGATCCTCTAGCAGTGGTTCATGGAGGGATTACTCTGGAGATCCAGCCGTGGTGGCAGCTACTTCATGCCTTCCAGCTTCCAAATAGTTCATCTTCTCAGATGCACCTCAGCTCGCTCCGCACAGACGATATCTTCAGGGGGCCGTGGGAACCCTTCTTTCTTGGAACACCCCAACAGGTCTCTGTCTTCTCCAGGCATATTAATAGTGAACTCTTGGTCATCTACCTTCTCTCCTCCCGATGACATGGTTATGGTACCTTCCCACTAAGTTGTTTTTTTAAACCCTCACCTTCCATCTTAGAATCAATACCGTATATTGGTTTTGGTTCTAAAGCAGAGGAGTGGTAAGGGCTAGGCAATTGGGGTTAAGTGACTTGTCCAGAGTCACATATCTAGCGAGTATCTGAGGTCAAATTTGAATCCAGGACCTCCTGTCTCTAGACTTCTCTATCCACTGAGGCACCCAGCTGCCCCTAATCCTCAATAATTTTTAAACCCTTACCTTCTTGCCTTTAAATCAATATCCTATATTAGTTCCAAGGCAGAAGAGTGGTAAGGGCTGGGCAATGGGGGTCAAGTGACTTGCCTAGGGTCACGCAGCTAAGAGATCAGATTTGAACCCAGAACCTCTCATCTCTCTAGGCCTGGCTCTCAATCCGATGAGTCACCTAGTTGCTCCCTTTGCCAAATATACATCAATAACAATATTTTAATATAGCTGGCTTCCTTTATAATCTTATATATATTTATGCAATTAAAACATTATGCTAACCCCACCCCAGACCAACATTATTCTAAGAAGGGGCCCAGGGCCAAAGGCGTCCAGCACTCCTCAAAGTATCCTGCCAGTGGATAAGGAATCGGGTTGATTGATCAATTCGAGCTAGTTTAAGTTAAAACTCTTCAATAAACATTAACTGTGTGCAGAACTCAGTGAGCTGCACAGTTCAGATAAGATCTATGGTAGCTTCTCTACAAGGTTATTATTAAGTCATTCCTCTTAAGCCCAGGTTCTCCTCTGTAAAATGCTGATAATAGTCTTTATCCTCTCTACCTGATGGGACTTTTGTGAGGAAGGACTACCAAAATGAGAGTTGCGATCTGATTCCCTGAAAACATGCCGGAGATTCAAAATGGCCAGCCCTGACGACGGAGGATCTGATTAAATGGTGCCAATTCATTCTGGCCGTGGGTGGAAGCTGGAGGAAAGAAAAAGCAACCAAGACTCAGGCTGTGGGTTTGAGAAAGATGACCCTGCGCCTGACTGGAATAGTAACTTTTCCATTTCCATCACTAAGAGCTGAGACCTTAATTTCTATCCGGAAAAGAGCTTACAGGATAGCATCTCCAAGCCAAGTCAACATCAAGGGGTGGACAGAAGATGTGAGATCCTCCATACTCTCTATATGTTTGGAAATGCTGATGATCTCACCTGATCTTGACACAATTCTATAAGATAGGTACTACACGTATTATCATCTCCATTTAACAGATGAGGAAATGGAGTTTCAGAGGAGCTAATGACTTATCTGTGGTCATATAGCTGGCTAGTGGCAGAGGAAGGATTAGAACCCAGAACTTTCCTCCCTTTAAGTGGAGCATTCTTTTCCTTACACTGCAGGTAGGGATGGTGGTATCGGTGAAGGTGGTGATGATGATGGGGACTGGCATGAAGATGGTGGAAGTAATGATGGTTTAGGGGGTTGTGATGGGTGGTGCCAAAGAAGGTGTTGGTGCTGATGCTATAGTGATGGCAACAGTGATGGGGATGGTGGATTATCTTCTAGGGAAGAGTTAAAAATAGATGATAGAAAAGAAATAAGAGACTCTTCTTTAACTTAAGAAGATGCAGGATTTTCTCTTGGAGCATCACATTCCTATTCCATGGAGATGATCAGGTTGCACATCATTTTTATGTGGCTTGTAAAGAGCTGTGGCAAACAGTGCCACACTGATAAGCAGCTGTCCTAAGAGGTATAAGACAAGAATTAACCAATAAGCATGTATTGATCCCTTCCTGTGCACTGGGTTCTGCACTAGTCATTGGAGGATGGGTGAAACCTCATATGACACGGTCTCTGCCCTTGGGAAGCTTTTGCTCTGGTTGGAAGAATAAAATTCACATGAGGGCATCCAGGTAGCACAGTGGATAGAGCCCTGGGCCTGTGATTGGGAAGACCTGGGTTCAAATCTAGCTTCAGAAACTTCCTGGTTGTGCATCTTTGGACAAATCACTTAAGCCTGTTCACCTAGCCCCTGCCACTCTTCCATCTTAGACTTGATATTTAGGCTGAAGGTATGGGTTTGTTTGCTTAATTGATTGATTTTTTTAAACCCTCACCTTCCATCTTGGAGTCAATACTGTGTATTGGCTCCAAGGCAGAAGAGTGGTAAGGGTAGGCAATGGGGGTCAAGTGACTTGCCCAGGGTCACACAGCTAGGAAGTGTCTGAGGCCAGATT
>NC_058130.1:95202867-95243916 GCF_016433145.1 Gracilinanus agilis
GGGAGGGAGGACAAGAGGCATCCTCGGTTCATCTGGTCTGGGTGGGGAAGGCGTCCCTGCCCCTGCCCTGCTCCCCGCGCCGGCCCGCGTCTATTTGCACGTGTGGACGTCGTAGACCCGGGTGCACTCCTGACAGCTGACGTAGCAGCACCAGTGGAAGACACAGTGACATTTCTCCCGGCGCTTCTCCGTCCTGGTGTTGTGGCCGCGGCCACAGCAGAGGAGGTCGCAGCCGTCGATGCCGTGCGACGTGACGTTACACGCGCGGTCCCGGGTGCCGAAGGAGCCCGTCTCGGGGTTGGGCTCGCAGAAGTTGGGCGAGCTCTCGTAGTAGACCAGGTCCCGGTCGGTGGGGGCCTTGAAGTAATTGTAGCGGGGCCGCAGCGTCTCCACCCAGCCCCGGGACTCCCGGTGCTTCTCCACCACCATCTCCGAGGCGCTGTCATATTTGTCCTTCAGGTAGTCGCCCACCGCACGGAAGTCGGGCTGTGACCACCAGCACGTCTTCACCTCGCAACTGCCCGACAGCCCGTGGCATTTGCACTTCAAGTGCATGTGGTCAATGATGGCCTGGAAGGGGAGGAAGGGAGGGAGGGCATCAGTGGGGGCGGAGCCCTGAGGGGGTGGGGGATGGGGCCGCGTGTGTTAGTGTGGGCTAGTGAGAGCAGAAGACAGGATATCAGAACTGAGGGGCTGGAAGGGGTCTGAGAGGCCACCGGGGCGAACCCCTATCTGCCAGAGGAGAACACTGAGGCACACAGGGTGGGGTGGTTCGTTCAGAATCACACAAATCCTCACACACGGTGAGGATTTGAACCCAGGGTCAGGCTTCTTTCTGGCTCTTCCTTAATTGTGGTGATGGAGGCAGGATGGACAGCAATAGGATCCCAGCAGAGGTTAGAGGGTGGATTGTATGTACTGGCAAAGCGTCTTCTCTGGGGAAGTCCCACAGGATCCTGTCCCTTCCCCATGGCCATTTATTTCTGTCCTAGACCAGTCCACCAAGAGCTCTCTCTGCCTGCTTTTCTCTCTTCCCCTATTTCCCAAAGAAAATGGAGGAATTGAGATAAAATGGAAAGGGTGCTGGATTTTGATTTAGGGGAATCTGAGTTCAAGTTCTTAACTTCTACTACTTATTAGCTGTGGAGCAAGTCACTTCCCTTCTCTGGCCTCAGAGAACTCCAAACCAATGGAAAGAGTGCTGTATTTGGGGCTTGTATACCTGTGCCTCTATTACACTAGCTCTATTACCTTGGGCAAGTCACTTCCGCCTGCCTCCCTGGGTTTCAGTTTTCTCCTTTGTCACCTGGAGGGCCATTCCAGCTATTATGCTATTATCCATCTTTCTCTTTTGATTCCTTTTCCTGACTCCCTTAACTTTCTGCCTGGCATCCTGTTCCAGGGTAGAGCTTCCTGACTGTGAACATTTTGTCTTATGTCTGAACACAGTCCTTGCTGTTTTATATTAAGCTCCCTTCCTCTTCTCTGGGCCTGCAGGGACTTGGATCTTGGATCTCTCCCCTTCTAATTGGCTCATTCACTGCTTCCCAGAGCCATCTCCAGGCCTTCCCTTTCTTTCCTTGACCCTGATGTTCCCTGAAGCTACTGTTGTATCCTCCTTCTGTTCACCTCCAAACTCTTAGAAAGTACTGTTTCTTCTTGCTCCTTTGCATCCTTGACACGGGCCCTTACCTGCTGGCCATTTATGCCTATTGTAGACTAGTTCACTTGCCTTCTTTTCTCTCTTTCCCCATCTTCCAAAGAAAAGTGGGCCAATTGTGATTTCAGTCCCTTGCAATTTGTTCCTCCATTTCCCTGCTGGAGATGTCCCAGAATCATCTTGGACTCTTCCTCCTCTCACCCCACAACAGCTAAGCTGTCACTAAGTCTGGTTGCTTTTAGCCCTGCAGCATCTTCTAGATCCTCCTCCTCCTTCTCTTATTCCCTCTGGCCCCTGTTTAACTCAAGCCTCATCACCAGCCTCCCACCTGGCCTCCTTGCCTTTTCTCTTTCCATTTGGTGCATCCTGAACACAGCTGCCAGATGAATCTTTGTAAAAGCATAACTATTGTCACACTTCTCTGAGCAGAAACCTTTTTTCTTTTTTTTTTAATCTTCACCTTCCATCTTAAAATTGATTCTAAGTATTGGTTCCAATGAAGAAGAATAGCAGGGGCTAGGCAGTTGGAGTTAAGTGACTTGCCCAGGGTCACACAGCTAGAAAGTGTCTGAATCCAGGATCTCCCATTTCCAGACCTGGCTCTCTTTCCACTGAGCCACCTAACTCTCCCCTTGATTATAAATATTTTGAGGTTCCCAGCTTGGCTAAAGGATAAAGTCTAAACTCTTTGACTTGGCATTCAAGGTTCCCGTCTGGTCTTGACTGATCTTTCTAGTTTTGTCCTTCATTAGTCAAACTGGGTAACTCCTAGTGATCACAGAATGACAAGTTAGAAGGGACCTTAGAAGCTGTCTAGTCTAATCCTCTCTTCTCTATCACTCCCCCCATTTTACAGATGAGCAAACTGAGGCCCAGAGAGGTTCAATGACTTGTCAGAAGTTATGCAAATAAGAAGTAGAAGAGCCAAGATCTGAACCCAGGTCCTCCTGACTCCAACTCCAGCATTCTTTCCACTTGCATCACCCTTCCTCACATTTAGTTTAGGCTGATGCAACAGTTTATAAATGCATCTACTTTCCTGGCTCTCTAACTTTGTTTATACACCTTCTGTTGTCCACATTGCCCTACAGAGCCTTCTACTTCAGACCCAACACTTGCTGAGGCACAACTGTGGCAGCACAGGAAAATATAATGAATGTTATATTTGGAACTAGAGGACCTAGGTTCAAATCCTAACTCTACTACTTGATGGTTTGTGTTATAGTGGGAAAAACACATCAGCCTATAAAATGTGAGGGGGAGGGGAGGAGAGATGGACTCAATCTTTCCTAAAGTCCCTTTCAGTGATGAATCCTGTGATTCCAGTTTCTTTACTTTCTTTACCTACTTGGGCCTTATTTTCCTCCTCTATGAAATTAGTGGTTGAAAGGTTGAAAGGGCTCATGACTGGAAATCAGAGGATTAGGGTAATGGTGGTGGTGGTGGTGGTGGTGGGGTGTGTGTGTGTGTGTCAAATTCTGGTTCTGTTACTCCTTATGTGACCTTGGGCAAGTAATTCTATCTTATCTCAGTTACCTCGTTTATTTTTTATCCTTTAAATCTTTTAAACTCTAGGACAGAAGGGCAATGGGTAGGTAAATGGAGTTAAGTGACTTGCCCAGGGTCCCAGAGCTCGGAAGTATCTGAGGCCAGATCTGAACCTGGATCTTCCTGACTCCAGTTCTGGTGTTTTATCCACTGTGCCATCCAGCCACCCGAGTCAACTCACTTATAAAATAGGAAGTGGGGATGATTAGACTCCATGACCTCTCTGGTCCCTTTCAGCTCCAGGTCAATGGCCTTATGACCCTCCACTTGGAGATAGGAGTCTGTCCCTTCTAGGGTACACCTTGACACTCCCCGACTAGAAGACTCTAAGCTCCTGGACAGCAAGCTGGTGTCTTGTTTCACCTTTCTGTGTTCCTCAGGGCCCAGCACATGTAGTGTCTGCCCAAACAGGAAGCCAATAACTGTTTGTGGAACGGGACACCTGGTCCTACTTTGTTAGGATGGAGAGGACATGGTGCAGGGAGCCATCACCTTTTATAGTCCCCTCTCTTCTGAGAATCCTTCACTGACCACTTCAGCCCTTGGGGATCTCCTCCTCCACTGAGCTCCCATGAAACTGTCCCATCCTTTCTGGTACCCTTTCTCATCCCATCCTTTGTTTCATGGGTAGGCGGTTGTGGTCTCCCAACTAGGCTAAGGGTTAGCCAGCCTTCTGCTTCCTCCCTTCTCCCTACCCCTCCTATGGTATCACTGAACAAAGGGCAGGGGCTCAATGAATGCAATGATTTGATGTATTAATCCTTTAAGAGCCTGCCCAGGGATTTATCTAGCTGTTTGACTCTGGGTAGAGACTCAGTTTGCCAAGGAGGGAGTGGTGACCAATGCAGGGAGAGCCCAGAGGCGGGTTCCTCCCTCAGTCTGGGCTTGGGATGGGAATCCCAAAGCTAGTTAAATTCAAGGGAGGGACTTCCTGAAGAGAATTCTGGGGAGTGGAGGGTGGGACCATATTTTTCCAAATCTTCCTGCCACTCAAGTCAAGCTCTGACTGACCCAATGACTCCCTTCATTTCTCTCTTCTCTTATTCACTCCACTATCCTGCCTCCATTACCTGCTCATGGTTCAAGGCTCATGGGCCAGATCTGAGGGACTTGTTAGTGTCCGATTAGGACATGTCGAGGGCTGGGGAGGAGAGGTGGCATCTAGCAGAGGCTTGGCAGAGGCAATGCCAACCAGTAAACATATCCTGAGAGACCACCTCTCCACCTTCTTCCCCACTGAGTCATGGAGGCTAAGGGAGTTAAGGGTGGGTCAAGAAAACAGGACAAATGGTAGATTTCAGAGTTCTTGGGGACCTAAGGAAGGTCGCTTAAGACAGCCTTCTGGTCTTGTGAGACACTGAGGGGGCACTGTTAGGGGGAAACAGAGAAGTAATAGAGAAAAGTGAAATACTTAGGGAGACAGAAAAACTGGGTAGGAGGTGGGGACTGAGAGAAGAGGGAGAGGTAGAAGGAAGGAGTGGTGAGGAGAAGGTTGGGGGGAACTGAGGGAAGTAGAAGGACTAGGGGAAATGGGGGGGGTCAGGATGGAGGTAACAAGCCCTGTGGAGGATATAAGAGGACAGAGACAAGGGTGATTGAGTTGGGGGAAAGAAGAAAGGGGACTGTGGGGAGGAGGCTGGCACAGGGGCCAACCCAAGGCCTCCACCTACCAGCCGCCCTGCCTCGTTGTTGTGGCGGTTCATGGCCGAGCGGGCATCAGGCCGGTTCTCTCGGGCATCGGCGAACTCCCGGGACACCATACCGCCGAATTCCACGTCCTCGCTGCAGCCCCCCCACTTCCAGCCTTCACCTGGGGAGCCCTTGTGGCGGGTGTCGCAGCCACAGAGGGCAGCTGAGCCTTCAGCACAGGAGCGGGTCACGGCGAAGGCCACACCAGCTGAGGCAATGGCGTGGACAAAGGCTGACTCCCTGGTGGCTGTGGAGGGCAGAGAGAGACAAGGGAGGTTGGGGACAGATCCAGGGCTGATGGGGGAGGGGGTAGAGGGCAGTTGGGGCAGACCTATCTGTAAAGGGGCTACTGGAATCACACAACACAGATCTTTGAAGTTGCACCCGGGCCATCTTGCTTTCCATGTTTCTAAGCAGAGGCTGAGGTTGTAAAGGGAGCCTTGAATACAAAGTCCACACAGAGGCAAAAGAGAGAAGCGAGAGGGCATAGTGGGAGTTCTGGCCACATAGCAAGTCCCAGACTGGTTCCTCTCCCTGGACCTGAGCAGAGCCCATCCTAGGCCCTGGGTGAGATCTCCAGGCCCCCATAATGACTAGTTTCTGGCTACCCAGACAAATCACAGCTCCTTCACAGTTTTTCACCTGGGTGAGGGCAGCCCCTTAGGCAGGGACAGGATTGCAGTCTTCAGGTATCTGAAGGGCTGTCATGTGGAAGAAAGATTAGACTTACTCTGCTTGGCCCAGAGGGCAGAATTAGAAGAAAATGGAGGGGAAGTTGCAAAAATGCAGACTTTTTCTTATGTAAGGAAGAATTTACTAACAATTAGTTGTCCCCGGGTGGAATCAGGGGAAATGCAAGCCCTTGCTGCTGCTGGAGGTCAAGTGAAGGCTGAATGGCCACTTGACAGGGGCAGGGTAGAGGAAACTCCTCATTTGGAGGTAGGTTCTCCCCATCAATTCTGAGATTATCTAGGCCTCTCCTTTAGGCAAAGTAGCCTCGGTCCAGCTTGGAAGGAGAGCTCCTTCCTCCAAGCTACATATTTAAAGTTCTTAAGCTTGTTGGGGTCACTGATCTCAACCACAGGAAGAAGGGGATTTTAAAAGTTAAAATTATATTTATTCAGTCTTCCTAAACCATGGAGGCAGGGCCCACACACAGTTAGTAGTGAAAAGATAGAGAGCAAAGATGTGATTTCATTTCGATTTGTACCCAGGCTGATTTCCTTGAGGTCCCTCATAGACCAGACCATGGGAGAAGAGGCTCTAGCTTTACTTCCTCACTCTTCCATTCTTTCTTTCAGTAAGTTCCTTCTGATGTCTGAACTTGAAACTCTTTTCATCCTTTCATGGATGGTTGATTGGCATCTCTTCTGTCCAAATGAGGGGCTCTTGACTTCTCAGGGGTCATGCCATGCCTTCAGCTGATGCCTCTTGGCCACCTTGGCTTACTCAGTTCATCCTAACCTGAAACAAACACCTCCTCTAATTCTCACTTTAGTGTTTTTGTTAACTATTTTTGTTAATGGCTTCACCATATTCCCACTCCTGTCTTCTTCATTTATTTATTTATCTATTTACCTATCTCTCTATTTATTTATTTATTTATTTATTTGTTCTTGTTCTGCCATATTTCCATTCCCAATAGATTTAAAAGTTCAGTCATCTGGGACTCTTCAGTCTCCTTGTGTCCCCTTTTCCTCATCCAGCCAGTCATATGCTCTATAGAGAACATAGTCAGGGTTGGAATGGACTTTAGAAACCATCCAGCTTAATTCTCTCATTTTACAGATGAGGAAACTGAGGCTAGGAGACATGAAGTGACATGCCCAGGATTGGGCTACTAGCAAGTGTCTGAGATGGGATTTGACTCCAGGACTTCTAAGTTCAGCACCTTCCATCCACTATACCACTCTGGCTCATTAGTCTTCTGTTGATTCTGTTTCCACAAAGTATCTACCATTTGCTTTCCTCCTCTCCATTCCTACTGCCATGACTCTAGAATAGAGAGACCATAATCACTTCTCAAGGTAGCTAGGTGGTACAGTGGATACAGCGACAGGCCTGGAGTTAGGAAGACTCCTAAGTTCCTAAGTTCAAATCTAGCCTTGGACCCTTCATAGCTGGGTGATCCTGGGCAAGTCACTTCCCTGTTTGTCTCAGCTTCCTCATCTATAAAATGAGCTGGAGAAGGATATGGCAAAGTAGTATAATATCTTTGCCAAGGAAACTCAAAATGGGGTCCCAGAGCATTAGGCATGCCTGAAAACTACTGAACAACCACCACCACCACTCCTTACCTGGACTGCCTGTAAGAGCCTCCCAACTTAGCTTTTCTACTTTCTCTCACAGTGCTGCTACATTAAACTTAATGAAAAGACTTGACCATGCCATGCCTCTGCTAAAAAAACAAAAACAAAAACAAAAAAAAACACAACACTTCCAGTGGCTCCCTATTGCTTAGAAGCTTAAATAAAAATGCTCTTTCCTGGTCCCTGAAAATCTGGCTTCGACCTGCCCTTCCAGCCGAATTATTCCCTTTCATGGACTATATGTTTCAGTCAAATCAGCTTTTGCCCTGACTTCTCTTCTCATTTGGACCTCTCCAGTGTCTGTCTACATACCCATACTGAGAATGGCCATCCCTCTCCCTCCCTCCTGTTTCACCTCTTGGAATCTCTTTTCCTTCATCATTTTTCAGATATCATCTCCTCCAAGAACCTTTTCTGTCTTGAGTACTGTCTCAGAGAATTTTAGGACCCTAAGTCCTATGCTCAGTCACTTTTTTCATGGACTCGATGGCTTCTAAAGTTCTTTGAACATTTAAGCTATGATCCTAGGAACCCTCACTGTCAATTATCTTTCCTTCCTGAAAATTTTCATGGCATTTTGTGAGGGTCACTCCTTTGTACGTATCACACTCTGCCTTGTAGAAGATTGATGTATGACTCCAGACACAGAGAAGAGTAGTGAATAGAGGGTTAGTCAAAGTCAAGACAATCAGGGACAGCTAAGTGGCTCAGTGGATTCGGAGCCAGGTCTTGAGATGGGAGGTCCTGGATTCAAATTTGTTCTCTGACACTTCCTAGCTATGTGACCCTGGGAAAGTCACTTAATCCCCATTGCCTAGCCCTTACCACTCTTCTGTCTTGGAACCAATACTTAACATCAATTCTAAGACAGAAGGCAAGGGTTAAAAAAAAAAAAGTCATGACAGCTAGGTGTCGCAACACATAGAACACTGGGTTTGGAATCAGAATGATTTATCTTCATGAGTTCAAATCCAGCCTCCCATACTTATAAGCTGTGTGGCCCTGAGTAAGTCACTTAACCTTGTTTGCCTCAGTTTCCTCATTTATAAAATGAACTGGAGGAAGAAATAACAAACCATTCCAATATCTTGGCCATGAAAACTTCAAATGGGGTTCTGAAGAGTCAGACATGACTGAGAAGACTGAAAAACAATGACAGAGGCAGGAAAATGGGGGCTCAAGTTGGGTCTCTGACATATACTGTCTGTTTGACTTGGGCAGAAACTCAGAGTCGGAATGGGCCTCAGAAAAAGGACTTGACTTCATCTGCTCTTGGCTCCAATCTGCTCTACTGAGATGCTTCTTTACAGGGATAAATGTAAAGTCTAACATGTGGGTTCAAAAAATCAACCTCAAATATATGATGACGAAGGCTTGGATGGCTAGCTAGCAGTTTATCTGAAAAAGATCTAGAGGTTTTAGTGACTCACAAGCTTAGCATAAATCAATAACTGCTTCTTCTACCATTACTGGCTGTGGTTCCCTAGACAACTCAGCCTCTTCTGGCACTAGGCAACTCTCTAATTCTCTAAAACTCTAAGTCTCTAAGTTGCAGAGAAGGTGCATCTGTATTGACTGAGGGAGTTTCTTCACTGGGAGTTTGCTATACCAATAAAATGATGTCCATCTCCAGACTATATTCTTGATTCCACAATGCTACAGAAACAGCTTCACTCTGGAAGTTGTGTTTCCCACCATGGAAGAATCCTCTGTTCCAAAAGCCTTGTGTTGGCTCTGATTGGCTGGTTCCTCTAAGACCCTCTCTTTTAAGGAAAGATGCCCAAGCCCACCATGTCTTCATTCTTCTCCAGTCTGGACTTCTGATTCTCAGGATTTTTTATACTATCCTCCTCTACTCATTTTCCCCCCTTTCAGCTTCCTTTTATATGTTGCATTACCTCATTAAAATAGAAATGCCTTGAGAAATCTATCTCTTTGTCTGTCTGTCTGTCTACCTATTTACCTACTTATCCATCTATCTATCTATCTATCTATCTATCTATCTATCTATCTATCTATCTATCCTCCCCNATCTATCTATCTATCTATCTATCTATCTATCTATCTATCTATCTATCTATCTATCCTCCCCAACTGTGTCATTTACAATTCCAATAAGCAGGCCATTGATGCTTTTATTTAAGTCATTGATAAAACTGGTACCCAGGATCAGGCCATTTGCCTAGGGGTGGATCCCTGGAGCACTATAGTAGAGACACTGCTTTCCAAATTGCCAATTGAGCCATTCATGACTATACTTTGGGTCTAGCATTCAGCCTGTCCCAAATCCACTAAACTATAATTATCAGCTCCAATCTTTCCGTCTTGTCTGTGAGAATAGTAGAAGGGATTTTTTCAAAATTTATGGAATCACGTGAGCTGGAATGACCTCCAGGAATTGATGCAGAGTGAAAGGAGCAGAGCCAGAAGAACATTGTACACAGAGACTGATACACTGTGGTAAAATCAAATGTAATGGACTTCTGTACTAGCAGCAATGCAATGACCCAGGACAATTCTGAGGGACTTATGAGAAAGAACACTACCCACATTCAGAGGAAGAACTCTGGGAGTAGAAAAACAGGAGAAAGACATTTCCTTGATTACATGGGTGATGGGGATATGACTGGGGATATTGATTCTAAATGATCACTCAACTGTAAATATTAATAATATAGAAATAGGTCTTGATCAATGATACAAGTAAAACCCAGTGGAATTGCTTGTTGGCTATGGGAGGGGAAGAGAGGAGGGGAGGGAAAGAACATGAATCATGTAACCATGGCAAAAAAAAATCCCTAAATTAATTAATTAATTAAATTTAAAAAATTCTGGAATCTAGGAAAATTATACCTATAGTATTTCCTAACCTATTAATCAAAGATGGAAATAAGGAAATAAAAGATATTTTCTTTATGGAATCCTAAAGTGTTACTTTCCATAATTTTAATTATTTCCTCTGTACCTTTTAAGTTGTTTTTCAGTAATGTCCAAATCTTTGTGACCTCATATGGAGTTTTCTTGGAAAAAATACTAGTGGTTTGCTATTTCCTTCTCCAGTTTCATTTTATAGATGGCCAACAGGGTTAAGTGACTTGCCTAGGATCACACTGCTGGGAAGTATATGAGGCCAGATTTGAACTCAGAAGGATGAACCTCTTTGATTCCAGGCCTTGCACTGTATCCACTGTGATGCTTAGTCATCTCATCCTAGGTAAGCCAAATGAACCTCTTTGGGTCTAAACTTCCTTGTCCACAAAATGAGGGGGTCAACCTAAATAACTTCTGAGACTTTTCTGGCTCTAAGCCCTAAAATACTGGGAAGGCCCTTATATGATACCATTCTGGGTTTTGGCATCCCTGAGCAGGGATTAGCTGACTCAAAAAAAACGGGAAGGGCAGGGGTGGGGAGATGGGGGAAGATGGGGAGGGTGGGGTAGGAGGGTGACAAAGGTAAATTTCACCTCTTTCCTAATTTTGCTGATGGGACAGTCCTGGATGAAGAGCTCAGAATCATGTTCCGGGCATTGCATAAGTCTAAACCAGCCCCTGGTTTAGACAAAGGCATGCTTTATCCTTTTTCCGCACAGGGTTTAAGGAGAAAAAATATCAACTGTTTCTTCAGGAGAAACATCTGCCCTCTGGGAAAGCTTCCTGATGAAGATGTTGCCAACTGAACTTCTGAGCACTTTGAGCTGTCTTACAATGGGATGGGTTGCTTTGAAAGATAGTGAGTTCTTGCCCAAAGGGCCACAAAGATATACATACCCTTTGACCCAGCGATATCACTGTTGGGTCTGTATCCCAGAAATCACAGTTAGGGGAAAAGAGCCTACCTGAACAGAAATATTTTTAGCAGCTTTCTTTGTAGTGGCAAAGAACTAGAAACTGAGGGGTTGCCCTTGGCTTGGGGAACGTGTGAACAACCTGTGGTATATTGTTGTAATGGAAAACTATCGCACCATAAGGAATGATGAACTGGATGAGTTCAGAAAAACCTGGAAAGACTTCTCTGAATGGATGCAAAGAGAAGTGAGCAGAACCAGGACAACAGTGTATACGGTAACAAAAACATTGTATGATGATCAACTAGGAAGGACTAAACCCTTTTTAACAGAACAAGATTCCAAGATAATGATAAGGGATTCATGATGAAAATGCTATCCACAGCCAAAAGAGCTGTTGGAATCTGATTGCAGATCAAAGCTTGTTGCCTTTCACTTTATTTCCTTCATGAACTTTTTATTGTATGTGTGATATGTCTGTCATGGCATGGGGAATATGGAAATATGTATTGCATGAAAGCACTGGTATAACCTATAACAGACCATTTACCACCTCAGGAAGGGTGTAGAGGGAGGGAGAGAAAGAAAATCTGAAATGCCAAATGCCAGAAAACAATTATTTCTACATGTAATTGAAAAAAAAAGTTTAAATTTTGTTTTTAATTTATAAAATTTTTTTAAAAAAAGGAAAGGTAGTGAGTTCCCCATTGCTACTGATTGTCAAATAGAGGTTGGTGCTGGGATGATCTGTATAGGCAGGCCTAGAGTAGGTAGGAATCAATGATTGTAGAGTCTCTGTATCCAAGATGTGAGTGGCTTGTCCTTGGAATTCTCGATCTTGGGACTGGAATGACCTGATTTGTGAGTGATCACAAGTGAGTGTTAACTCAGATAACCTTCTATATTTTATCAGTTAACCAAATAATCAATAAGCCTTGACTAAGGACCTCCTGTGTGCTAGGCACTAGGTTAGGAACTGAGGATGCAAATCCAAAGGATGAAATAAGTTCTATTCTGAAGGAGCTTACTTTATCTGGGGAGACAAGTCCATGTAGAAATACAAGGAAGGATAGACAGAAAGATGATGGAAATAAAAGCTAGTAAAAGCAGGCATCGGCAGCTGGTGAGAGGTTGGGAGTAAAGAAAGGCTTCATGTAGAAGAAGATGGTGTTTAACCTGAGCTCTTGAAGGAAGAGAGAGATTCTATTGCTGGAGGTGAGAAGGGGATCTATTCCACGTAATGGGAGGTGGCGGAGATGGGGCAGGGGGATCCGTCCAATGACATGGAGATGGAAGAGAGGAGTGCCATGTTTAAGGGGGGAGTCCAATGAGGCTGGATGGGTAAGTTAGGGTCAGTTTGGGAGGGTTTTAAAGGCAAAAAAAGAGGAATTTATATTTGATCTTAGAGGCAAAAAGAATCTACTAGAGGTTATAGAACAGGAGAATAGACGGCTATATTTATGCATAAACAGAATCACTTTGTCATCAGTGTGAAGAAAATGAAAGCAGGGAGACCAGTGAGGAGTCCATTTCAAGAGTTTAGCCGAGATGTAAAAAGGGCCTGAATTTAGGAAATAATACTAGAAATTGTTTAGTCATTTTTCAGTCGTGTCCAACTCTTTCTAACCCCAATTAGGCTTTCTTGGCAAAGACACTGCAGTCATTTGCCATTTGCTTTTCCAGCTCGTTTTACAGATAAGGACAAACTGAGGTGAACAGGATTAAGTGACTTGCTCAGGGTCATACTGCTAGTAAAAATCTGAGTCCACCACGGAAAAAAAGTCTAAATAAATAAATAAATGAACTTAAAAAAAAAAAAAAGAATCTGAGTCCAGATTGAAACTCTGGGAGATGAGTCTTTCAGGCTCTAAGACTGGTACTCTATCCACTGAGCTACCCAGCTAGCTATAACAGAAGAAGAAAATGAGTCAAGTGTGAGAGAGGTTATAGAAGTTGGAAAGGGCAAACTCTGGCAATTGACTGGATGTGCGGAGTGAGGAAGAATGAGGACTCAAGGAGGATACCACGATTATGGCTCCTTAGTGACCATCTAGTCAGGCTCAGGCCTTGCTTGATATTCCCTTCTGCCACTGACCAGGAAACTGGGGCTTCCCAAGGCAGCTGGTCATCTGCCCTACTGCTACATACATCCTGCTTCCTCTCATCGAATCACTGTTACATTGTGCTGACTAATGGGAACAAATCAAATTATTGCTGCTGGAAAAGGCACGGAATTGACTATCTTAGGGCTCCATTCATCATCTCTGGGACTCCTCAATATATATTCTCTACCCTATGACGATGGAAGCTCCTGGAGGGCAGGGACATTCTCACTTTGGTGCCTGGCATAGAGCATGTTTAATAAATGGGGTTTCTTTCAGTTGTCATGAAAGAGGTACAGTCCTTGGAGGGCAGTTAGGTGACTTAGTGGATTGAAAGCCAGGTCTAGAGTCCTGGGTTCAAACGGATACTTCCTAGTTGTGTGACCCTGGGCAAGTCATTTAACCCCTACTGCCTAACCCTTGATACTCCTCTGCCTTGGAACCAATACATAGTATTGACTCTAAGGCAGAAAGTAAGAGTTAAAAAAATAAAAAAGAAAGAGGTAAAACCCTGCATTTGGGAGCTACTTACTATTTGGGGATAGTCTAGGGAGATGGACGGTTCATGGCTCATCAAATGAACTCTGACTTTCCTTCCATCCCAGGAGTTCTAGGATTCTCAGGAATGGTCTTTAAGCTTACATTTTTTTTAAAAACCCTCACCTTCCATCTTGGGGTCAATACTGTGTATTGGCTCCAAGGCAGAAGAGTGGTAAGGGTAGGCAATGGGGATCAAGTGACTTGCCCAGGGTCACACAGTATAAGCTTACATTTTAGCAGAGGAGATAAGACAGGAAGCTTTGTGGAGCAATGGGCAAATACTGGTTTTGGAGTCAGAAGACCTGGTTTTAGCTC
This sequence comes from Gracilinanus agilis, assembly GCF_016433145.1. Taxonomy (NCBI): domain Eukaryota; kingdom Metazoa; phylum Chordata; class Mammalia; order Didelphimorphia; family Didelphidae; genus Gracilinanus; species Gracilinanus agilis. The sequence goes on from NC_058130.1 coordinate 95,216,816, forward strand.
CTACCTCTGCTATTCATTGCTCATGTGAACTTGGGGAAGGCATTTGAGCTCTCTGGGTCTCAGTTTCCCCCTCTGTAAAATGGAAAGGTAGGACTAGATCAGAATTACTGAACACCTAGCCTGCTGGCCAAGGAAAACCTAATTCAAATTAAAATGTAATCAGAAGACAGCAAGGTAGCACAGTGGCTAGAGTGTCAGGCCTGGAGATGGGAGGTCCTGGATTCAAATCTGGTCTTTGGCACTTCCTAGCTGTGTGATCCTAGGCAAGTTACTTATTCCCCTTTGCCTAGCCCTTGCATGTCTGTCTTAGAGTCATTGCTAAGGCAGAAAGTAAATGTTTAAAAAAAGAAAAAAGATGTGTGGCCTGGGGCAACTCTTCTTACTTCCTTGACTACTAGATTTCTTATCTGTAAAATGGGTATAATAACCTATCTTTCATAGGGTTGTTGTCATAACACAAAACTGGGATAGATAGAAGGTTTAGATAAGGTATAGTCTTTGCCTTTTTTTTTTTTACAGTCTAATAGAAGAAGACACAAAAAAATCATAACCCAAGATGATAAATTAGAGAAATGTAAACAAAATGTTTTGTGAAGGAAAGTGGATTATTGCAGGGTGTATGGTAGGGTATATGGTGAGACCTGGGAATTCATGGAAGATACAACATTTAGCCTTTAAAGGATGGGTTGAAAAAATAGTATGGGGAAGGCCTTAGGGAGTAGTTCATTTGAGCTAGGATGAGTAGCAAGAAGTAACATAATATGGACTAGAAATGTAAGATGGCACTAAGCCATAGAGAGCCTTGAATGCCAAGGAAGGGTGTTTGAACTTTGGGCAACAGGGAGCTACTGAAGATTTCTGAGTAGAGGACAGATGACCAGCTCTAAACATCTGAAAGACTATCCCATTAGTAGTAGAAAGGATGGTTTGAAGGACGGAGAGAGTGGAGCTCAGAAGGCTTATTAGGACGACAATGCAATAGTTTAAGCTGCTAGTAACAGAAGGACTAGAGTGGGGAGGTGGGAATGAATGGAAGTTGTATAAATGGAATTGTGGAGTTAGGATTAAATTGGGGGGGCGGAGGAAGAGAAGATAATGAGCTTCATTTGGACTAGTGGGAGACGGTCAGTCTATAGGAGAGCCAGATGGACACTGACTGGAGAGAAGGAAACACTCTGGATGTGGGTTTGGGGAATAAAAGAGAGTAAGTGCAGGCGAGAAGGCTCGTCGGGCAGTATCAAGGACCCAGATGTGAAGTAGATCCTAGTTCTACCCCTTATCTGTATTTCTTTCTTAGGCTGTAGTACTTCCCTTGCTGGGCCTCAGTTCCCTCATCTGTAAAATGGGTAGGTTGGGCCAGAAGGTCAATTAACATTTAGTTAGTGGCTTCTATGTGCCAGGCATTGTGCTAAACACCAAGGGGGCAAAGAGAGCGAAAAGATAGTCCTTGGGGGCAAGGAGTTCAAATCTTATGGGGGAGACAACATGTGAATGACGATGGACAAACCAGATATCCACAGGATAAATCAGCAAGGATCAGCAGAGGGAAGGCACTAGAAAGAAGAGATGTAGGGCCCGAGGATTCCTGTAGAAGGGAACAGAGGCATCTAACCGTGGGGGGAAACTCAGCTGAAGGTCAGCATGGAGGGGCCCAAGCTTTCTAGGCCCAATCTTTAAAGTGACTAACTGTGGTATTGAGGCTGGATGTGGAAACATGAGTAAAGAAACATGGAGAGATGGCTGTGGCTCAGTGGTTAGAGCACTGGACCTGGAGTTAGAAAATCCTGAGTTCACATCAAGCCTCAGATACCTTCTAGCTGTGTGACCTTGGGCAAGTCACCTAACCTTTGTCTGTCTAGGTGGTTCAGTGGATAGAGTGCTAGATATGAAATCAGGAAGACCAGAGTTAAAATCTGACCTCAGATACTTCCTAGCTAGGTGACCCTGGACAGATCACTTACTTAACATCTGATTGCTTGACAAAGAGATCTACTGGAGAAAGAAATGGCAAACCACTCCAGCATCCTTGCCAAGAAGATCCCATGGAGACCTATGGTCCATGGGACCACGAAGAGTCAGATACAACTGAATGACTGAATGACACCAACAAATGGAAATAGGAAACTGAAAGGGCCATGAGGAGGCTTTTGTAAACCTGAGGGTGCTTTAGCTGGGAGCCTTTTTTACTCCTTGCTATATAGTTCATTCTCTTTTTGAATCTTTCTAATCGTGAAGGAGATTGTCCTTCTAGTGATCTGTATCCTGTCTTCCCCAGCGCAGCCTCAGACATTTATTAGTTATAACGAGTTCCCCTCCTGAGCCTTCATTTCAACATCTGTAAAATGGGAACCACAGAGAGATGAGAGGGACCTTAAGGAGCCAGTCATTTTACAACCTGCCTCATGGGGTTGTTGGGAGGAAAGTTCTTTGCAGACCTCAAAGTTTGGTCCTTGCAATGAGAGTGTAGTGGTCAGTTCTTACTGATAATTGCTCCTTGTTCTTCCGAGTCTCCCTGAAACGAAGGCTCATTTCTCAAACATCCATAGTCTGCTTTTGAGTTATGGACAGCCATAGCCTCTAAAGAAATAGAGCTGCAGAGGAGCTTCAAAGGCACTGGAGGAGCATGGGGTGGATGGGAGGAGGCTGTGGCCTCTTGCATGGAAGAACTGTCCAAAGGCTACCCCAACAGGGGCCACTAGAGAGAAAAGGTAAAATGGTGAGTGTGAGAGCAAAGGGAAGTTGTAGAAGGGCAGATTATGGTTCAATGAGAGGAAACCAATGGAGGTGGCCTAAAGTAGAAGGAGATCAGTTTCAGTTTTGGTTCTTTCTGTTTATTACTTGTAGAATCCGGGTCATTTGGTAGAGCCCTTGTTGGGGATACTATCAAAGTGATTCTGGACCAGGGAGGTCATTCTAGCCCTGAGATTCTATGAAATGAAACTTGTTAGGATTGCGTGTAAAGTAAGGAGTCAATAGGCTTTGAGTGAAAGCCTGAAGTGTTCACCTGTGAGTAAAACATGTGAGCTGGTACAGAGGGTGGTTTTTTTTTTTTTTAATAGGCAATGGGGGTCAAGTGACTTGCCCAGGGTCACACAGCTTGGGAAGTGTCTGAGGCCATATTTGAACCTAGGACCTCCAGTCTCTAGGCCTGGTTCTCAATCCACTGAGCTACCCAGCTGCCCCCACAGAGAGTATTTTTGAAGGAAAATGATCTCTTTGTGATTTCACTGGGTTCTACACAATGATGTTTTCAGACTATGTAAGGCTGTTTGCCACTGGGCAACCAGCCATCCCCAAAGCCTGGCTTTTTGCATTTGTGTGTGTGTGTGTGTGTGTGTGTGTGTGTGTGTGTGTGTGTGTGTTTTATGGATTTCCTATTCCCTACCTGCTATCAGTCGGCTCGCCTCTACCAGGATCACCCCTTCTGCCCCTTCCTCCCAGTTTGACACAAATCAAATGCTTCGAACTAGCCATGAGCTGGGAGACCATTCAGAGGGCAGTGACCAGGGAAGGGAAGCCTGTCACGATCAAAACATACAAAGTCAGTTGAGGGAAATAGGAATGTTTAGCATTCATGCTCCAATGGCATAAACCCAATGTTAAGGAACCTGAGGAATATCCTGAGGATGAGGAGAGGGAGGAAGGAGCAGCATCTCAAACAGGATAAGCCACAGATGGTGTATAATCTTCACTGTTAAAGAGTGTTCTGAGGGTATCTGGGTGGCTCAACGGATGGAGAGGCAGACTTGGAGACAGGAGGTCCTAGGTTCAAATATGATCTTAGACACTTCCTAGCTGTGTGACCCCGGACAAGTCAACTTAACCCCCATTGCCTAGCCCTTACTGCTCTTAGTATTGATTCTAAGACAGAAGGTAAGGGTTTAAAAATAAAAGGATGTATCTACATGGATAGGACTACAGCTCTATCAGAATATGAAATTCTGACACCTCCATCTAATCCAATAAGCATTTGTTTGGCACCAACTGTATCCAAGGTGCTTTTCCAGGTACCAGGAATACAAAGATTATGAATAGGGACTGACACCAATAGAGGGAATTACCAAGTGAGGAGACTCCTACTAACGTAAAATGTATAAATGCCAGTGGGCTCTCCTAAGCTGGAAAGCCAAAGGACAGGCCAGGAATCAGTCTTCCATGGACTGTCCTGGTTAGAGAGGGAGAGGTTCATCCTCAGAAGCCTGGTAATCAGGGAATGGACTTTTTTCAGCCAAAGCAGTTCATGAAGACCCCATGCCAAGGAAGGGGAGGGCTGAGATCTGTGTCCACAACAAGGAAACATTCTGAAGTGTTGAAGCAAGTTATTGGTGGGAGATTCAGGGCTGACTTTCTCAGGGCATAGAAACTAATGTGGAATCATCTATAGAAGGAGAAACATTCAGGCTAAGTCCTTTCCTTATCCTGAGCTCTGGGTGTCGGGTGGTACTAACAGAGCCAGTGAAAATGTCTTAGCTGGATCTTCTTGGGTAAGTTCCGAGCCTCAGTTTTCTCAAGTTAAAAATGGGAATAACAGTATCGCACTATTTTTGTCACCACGCAAAAAAGCACTTTGTAATCTCTCAAACAGCTAAAGATGACAACTCTGAAGGCCTTCTTTCTCGATATCTGTCCTATCGCCACGAGCTTTCTCTACTAACAAGAGGCTTCTGTGAGATCTGTGGCCAACAGGAGTTCATACCATAGCCAGGAGCTTGTGCTAGATTTATTATGCATGTTCCAAATTACAATCACGCACTTAATAACTGTAAGAGCTCTAAAAGGAAAATACAACAGACTCTCACTTTCCAGAGCTAGATCAGCTCAACAGAATGAAGGGAAGGAATGACTGATGCTGGTTCCCTAAATGGGACTTAAACCCCGGCATCCCTATGAAGTTTCTCAGTTTTCAATACCTTCCTTCATTCCAAATCTTGTGGGAACCTCACCACAGGCCCATGATGGAGGAAAGACAAGAGTTATTTGGCAGATGAGGAAAGTAAAAGAGTCCTAGGCTCTTTTGACACGAAATCAGTCACTGTCTGTTCCAGGACCGTTTACCAATGGGTCCGACAGGCCTCTAACACTAGAGTTCTCAGGCTCTTCGGGACCATCTGGCCGGATCTCATTTTAAAAAAAGGAGGGATTATTTTTGGTCTTTTTAACTGCAACACCTAGCATTGGTGTCTGACACATAGTAGGGACTTAATAAATGCTTTTTTGAACTGCATTGAGTCAAGGAATGTTGTAAGGGAGACATGTTTTGGTTAAGGGTCAATATTATGAAAAGGAGAGGGGATGTGACTTGTTCAGGGCCACACAACAAATCAGGAGCAGAGCTGGGGACTGGACTCCAGCTGCCCTGGCACCTGGTCCAGCAGCTTTGTTTCATTCCCCTTTTAGAAGCCTTTTTGCCAATTCTCGGGAAAGGGGGAATCCTTCTGGCCTGCCAGGTGCCCGGTAGGGTCCCCACAGCTACCAAAGGTTAGTATTCGATCTGTTTTTTCTGTCTTTAAATCCCTCTCTTAAACAGTCCTCATCCTCTTTAGGGCATGACAGGGCTGGAGGAGGGAGGCCGAGGAGGCCACTGGAATGGGCCGAGGTGGGGTGGGGGGCCCTTTAGTTGGGGGGGGGGGCAAGATTGTATTCTGTAATCAGGAGTAACTCCGGGGACAAAGGGATTGTCGAAAGCCACCTGAGAGAGGAATGTGGGCTTCAGTGGGCGGATTGTTGCTGCCCGCTCCCCCCGTCCACCGCCCAGTTGGTATGGCAAATCGTCCTTATTACCTGCTGGGGCTGATGAATCTTGCCTTTGTGAGGGCACTGTCACGCCGCGTTAGGCCCACAATGGGCCCAGATATTTTATATGAATTTTCCCCTCTCCGGTGATTAGGCTGGTGCAAGTAAGTCATAGCAACCCGCAAGTATGCATTGGCCCCGCTCGGCGGTCGGGCGCGAGGGGAAATCCCTATTGAAATGGTTTAATAAAACAATCTAAAGGGCGTGTGAATCGCGAACAGCATTTTCACTTTTCTCTTTCGCTTAATCTCGTCGTCACTGGGATATTGTGCTCCGAGCCGGGCCCAGCGGGGTGCGGGCCGAGGTCTCCCCTCAGCCCCTTTTACAGCGCCCCCCCCTTGGCGGCCGGTTAATGATATACCGGGGAGGGAGGGAGGCAGGCGGCCAGCCCGAGAACAGGGGCCCGAGTGGCAACAATTTCTCGTCCCCGGGGGTCGGGGGTCGAGGGTCACAACCTGGATTTGGGGACACTAAGGCCAGACCACCCCCACCCCTCCCCGCCCGCCAGCTCCTCCCCCTCACTTTTTGGCAGGCTCCGGCCAGAGGGATGGCCGGGGCAGATGGACAGGTGGGAAGGTGGACAAGCCACTGAACCACATCCGTTTTGAGGGGCCAGGGGCCAGTGGTGGTACTGGGAAGAAAGGAGCAAGGGGTTCTGTTTTCCAGCCTGAAAAGAGGTGGGGGTGGGGGTGGGGGTGGGTGAGAGGCCGTTCTTTCCTTTGCTTGCCTTCAAATTTCCCTTCCCAACCTCCACCCCACCCCCACTCCAACCACACGCGGATGCGTATTCACACTTAACCCACCCAAGTTGAAATCCCGGGCCCCCAGAGAGCAGTCGAGAACCCAAAGAGACGAATTGAGGAGAATCCCAAGAAGGCAGGACGCTAAGGTGCAGGGAAGCACCTCCGAAGGGGACTGGGGGACCAGAATGGCGCAGGAAAAAGACGGCTGTGTCCAGAGTCAAAGGACTCTGCAAGTGGGCTAAGAGGACCAAGAGGTCAAAGTCAGAGGATATTTTGGCTCAATAAAAGGAAGAACTTTCTACTAGTGAGGGCTTTCCCAAAACAAAACCGACTGTCTCCTGAAGCAGGGCACTCCCCATCCCTGGGAACACTAGGGCAAAGGGGAGACCGCAGAGGTGCTCACAAGTGATTCTTACATCAGAGAAGGGGCTGGACCCTAAGACCTCTTCTCACTCTAACACTCTATACTCCAGGATTTCAAAGGATTCCTAGATTTCATAGATGTGGCCATTTCCTCTGCCATTAGAGGCTTTAGCCCATTGAGGTCTTTTCAACCCATTGTCTATGTTTTCCAAAAAATGCTCCGCAGGGAATCCAACCCATACATGGGAAAGAGGATCACAGATTTAGAGGAAATCCTAGTGGGGGTATCTAGCCAATGCCTCTCATTTGACAGATAAAGAAAGGGAGATCAGAAGAGGTCAAGGGACTTACCCAACATCACATAGGAAGCAGGGACAGAACTAGAACCCAGGTCTTCTGTCTCCAGATCCAATACTTCCTGTGCACTGTGCCAAGGTGACATCCTGCTCTGAATCTTTTACTGTTTCCTGGCTACCAGTGCAATGCTTGGGTTATCCAGATGCTTTCTTCTGTTTTGCAATCAATACGATGCATTGGTTCAAAGGAGGGCTAGGCAACAGGGGTTAAGTGACTTGCCCAGGTTTACACAGTTAGGAAGTGTCTGAGGTCAAATTTGAACCCAGGACTTCCTGTCTCCAGGCTTGGCTCTCTAGTTGCCACCCCAGATTCTCTCTTGACATGTGACCAGCTCATTTCCTTTTTTGGGTATACATATTCTTAAATATGACCCTTCTTTTCCACTTTTCATATAGTATCCACTGTTAGTAATTTGCTCTGGGCTGCCTCCACCACCATTGTTATTGAGGTCACTGGTTCCTTTTAACTCTAAACTGAATGTCCTATCTAGGCCATGCTACCCCCCCCCCAAAAAAAATTAGTCATTAATAGAGGATAGTCAACCTGCAAGGTCTCTATTGGCATCCTCCAGGGAATCTGTTGCTGGCCCTATGCTGCTTATCCCTTTTATTGACATTTTATATTAAGATGTAGATGTAGATGGTATGCATTTTGAGTTTGCAAGTGACAGACCTGGGAAAGACTGGATGACAAAGTTGAGGTCCCAAAAGATCTTTTAAAAAATTAAACTCTTGCCTTCTATCTTGGTACCAATTTTAAGACAGAAGAGTGGCAAGGGATAGGCAATTGGGATCAAATAACTTTCCCAGGATCCCATAGCTAGGAAACATTTAAGGCCAGATTCGAACCCAGGTCTTCCCAACTCAAGGTCCAGCATCCTATCTACTGTGCTATCTAGCTGCCTCTGAAAAGATCCTCACAGCTTAGGATACTGTACAGAACTCTAATAAGATGAAATTTAATGAGGATGAGGATAAGCTCTTATAATTGGGTTTAGAAATTCACAAGATGAAGGGGAGTTATGGTAGATAATGGTTCATCTGAAAAAAAATTGTTTTTTGTTGTTGTACCAATTGTATCTGGTTCTTCATTACCCCATTTAGGGTTTTCTTGGCAAAGACCCTGGAATACATTTCTTTTTTCCAGCTCATTTTACAGATGAGGAAACTGAGACAGAGTTAAGTGACATGCCCAGGGTCACACAGGAAGTATCTGAGGCTGGATTTGCAGGGAGAGGAGTCTTCTTGACTCCAGGCCCAGCACTCTATTCACTGTGCAGCTTAGCTGTCCTGATTCTTTGTTTTAGTGAACTATAAACTCAATCAGATTCAACACTGCAAAGCCCAGAAGAGAGAGTGATGGACTCCTCACTGGAATCTTCCTTGGTCAAACCCCAGAGTCTTGTTTTCAATTCTGGGCATCACATTTTAAGAAACACCGATGACCTATGGAGTAAAGAAGGTAACTTGGATGGTGAAAGGCTTTGAATCCTTGCCCAAAGGAAAGACCTGAGAATGTTTGGCCTGGAGAAGAAAAAAATAAGTGAGGATAGGAGTGCTGCCTTCAAGTATCTGAACCACTGTTATGTGGAAGAGAGGTTACATTTGGCCCACTTGGCCCGAGAGGACAGGACTAGACTCAATCAGTGAAAGCCAGCCTGAGAAAGACAGGTTCAGGTCTGACATAAAGCCTCATATAACCTCCAACAATGACTGTTATCCAGAACCAGAATGGGCTGCCCTGGGAGGCAGTAAATGCAACCTCACTAGAAGTCTTTCAGCAAAGGCTACGTGTCTTTGTTGGGGTTGTCATAGACTGTGGTTTAGGGAGAGACTGCATTTAATGGCTTTGGATGACCTCTTAGAGATCCATCTTGAAGGTTCTGAATCTTCCTATTCAGCTCCAGGCCCAACTCACTGCCTGTTTGTAGTTCCTGTCCAAGATGCATATGGTGATGGACTAACCCAGTGGGCTACCCATTCATGTTATAGTCAGGGTTGCATACATTCTTTTTTTTTAAATTTTAAAATCTTTATTTAATTAATTAATTTAGAACATTTTCCCATGATTATAGGATTCGTATTCTATCCCTCCCCTCCTCCCACCCCCTCCTATAGCCAATGCACAGTTCCACTGGGTTTTACATGTGTCATTGATCAAGACCTATTTCCATATTATTGATATTTGCGCTTGGGTGCTCGTTTAGAGTCTACATCCCAAATCATATCCCCATCCACCCATGTCACATACATTCTTCATTAACATGGTTTTCTCGGTGTAGATTGTAATGGGGTGGGGCAGGTAGGTGACTCAGTGGATTGAGAGCCAGGCCTAGAGAGGGAAAGTCCTAGGTTCAAATCTGGCTTCAGACACTTCCCAGCTGTGTGACCCTGGGCAAGTCACTTGACCCCCATTGCCTAGCCCTTACCATTCTTCTGCCTTAGAACCAATGCACAGTATTGATTCTAAGATGGAAGGTAAGGGTTAAAAAAAAAGAATGGGTTTGTTGATTGTGAATGATGGTGACATGTTGTAGAAATTTTTGATCCCTGGTCTCACTATGATGGGGGAAAGGGGGCAGGTGAATGGCATGCTCACCATTCATAGGATCATAGATCTCAAGCTGGAAGGGCCCACAGAGGTCATCCCATTCAACCTTCTCATTCTACATATAAGGAAATTGAATCCTAAATGATTAAATTAGTCCAGGTGGCAGAGCTGGTCCCTTCACCCTCAATCTAACAATAAACATTTATTAAGTGTCTACTCTATACAGGGTACCATATTCAGTGGTAAGGTTCTGGGAGGAAATACCAAGTTTCATGATCTATAGAATAATAGAATTTAGAGCTGGAAGGGGTCTGAGAGCTCATCTAATCCAAACTTTTGCTTTAATGAATAAGAAAACTGAGGTCCGAGGAAGGGAAGTGACTTCTCTAAGGTCACACAGGGACTTGAACCCTCCAAAATGCTTCTGAGGTATAGTGTTCTTCCCTTTTGGGAGCTGAAAAATCTAATTGGGATCAGAGACAAACACAGTGACACAGTGAGACAAAATGTACTGTTACTTGATAAGTGCATCCAGACAGGTAAAAAATTCAGGGCTATGGGAGATCCAAAGGGGAAGTCATTACCAAGGAGGAAGCAAGAAATGCTTCATGGAGGCATGGGTTTTTGATGGGGGGGGGGTGTTGAAGGTGGACTAAGTAGAAATTCAGTAGTCAAAGAGGGAAAGGGAAGATGGTCTAGGCCTAGGAAGTAGATGTAGCAAAGGCAATGGTGTTAGGGCTAAGGTTGGGGATGCAGGGGATATTCAAAGGACAGAGGAATGTCCACTTTGACTGAAGCGCAGAGTATGTGGGTGGGGAGAGCTAGAGGAGAGAAAGACCAGATAAAGTTGGAAAGGTAGGTTATGTAGAGTGTAGACCATGGGGTCTGCATATTCTTAGTTAAGCCAGAGGAGCCCACTGAAGATTAGACTGGAATGTTCAGAGACTCTCTCTGAGATGTAATGGGAAGTCCAGTGGAGAAAACCATCTCCTGGGTCAAGTTTCCTGAAGGCCATCTCATCCCTGTCCCTGTCTCTGGGTAACTGCTAACAAGTGTTGACGTTTCTTGCCTCTGGACTTAGGGCTCTTTTCACCATGTGCCACTGATAGAAGAGGGGCTCACCTTCCCCAACTCTGCCCCAGGAGAATCGTCTCCCCCATTTCCAGATTAAAATGTCACTTGCCCATCTTATTCTCTTCTGAGGAGTCACCAGATTGAGTTGGAAAGAACCTTAGAAATCTTCTAGACCAGGGAAGAAGGGGGAATAACTCTTCTGCCCAAGCTCCAGCTGGGGGTGCCCAGCTCTTGGCATCCTCCTGCTCTTCCAGGGAAGGAAGAGAGTACGATAACTAGACTGTTGGGCATCAAACCACTCTTTACACCATCCCCCCAGGAACTCGCTACATCTTCAGGGAGGGGAAAGCAGGTTAATCATTCCATCTAAATCCCCAGGACAGGGAGGGAGACTACACCCAGCTCTCCTGGAGGGGGAACACCCCTGGGTGGCGTGAGTCCCCAGACTCTTCACAAACAGTTCAGGAGGGGGTGGGAGCTGCCTAGCCACCAACCCCTACTCCTACCCTGCCCAGGCTAACTGGTGATGTAGGCAGCTTGTTATGGGTATACTCCCTGGCCCTTGCTTGGCACCACCCTTACTTTGGGATGCTATTTTCCTCCCCACCCCAAGTGAGATCCCTCCCCTCTCGGGTCATTTCCAAAAGTGTATTTTAACAAAGATACTCTCTCTCCCCTTTCTGTTCTCCTTTCCCCCTCCTCCCTATTTTCATTTCCTCCTCTGTAAAGTGAGGAGGTTGGGCAGGATGGCCTCTAAGATCTCTTCTGCTTCAGATTTATGGTCCTTTTGTTTGGTCCAGCCTAGGCAAGGTGATGGAAAGGGCAGCATTTCAGGCCAAGGATGAGAGGAAGATGGTCCCTGAGCAGGGTACAGAAGACTGTAGTTATCCACCCTTATCCACCAGTGGCATGTGGTGAAAAGGATGCTGGGAGACTCCACCATTTAACAAACTAGAAGACCTTGGGTACATTACTTCATCTTTCTGGACCTCCATCTATAAAATGGGGATAACAATTTGTCATGGAATCTTGGGGCTGGAAGAAATGTTTGAGGTCACTGGTCCAAGCAACTCAAGAATCCCTTCTTGGATATCCCAGGCGGATATCAGACTATCAGCAGGGTATTGCTTGGAGGAGAAATACTTTGTCGCCCTAGAAAATGTTTAAGAAATGGGAGCGATAATTATTATGCTTCATCTGCCTCTTCGATTGAGCAGACATTATATATCTACACTAGTGGAGGCACAGTGCCCCCCAGAAGTGACAGTCTCTGCCCTTTGGGAGGCTGGCAGGCTGGCTGGTGGTATTTGAAATAGAAATGAGGAAGTTTGGAAGAGGGGAAGCTTTGGGAAGGCTGGGAGAGGGAAGCTGACCTTGCTTCTGGTCATGACAAGTCTAGGATGCCAGTGGGACATCTGGGTCTAGGTGACTAGTGATATGGGGCTGAAGAAAGAAGAAGGCTAGTTATATGGAATTGGGAATCATTTATATAGACATGATAATTGAACTCATGGGAGTAGGTGAGATTAGAAAGGAAAGATGGGCAGCTACTTGGTGCGATGGGTGGAATGCCAGGTCTAGAGTCAGAAATTGACTTGAATTAAAATCTGACTTCACACACTTCTTAGCTGTGTGATCCTAACCAAGTCACTTGACCTCTGTTTGCCTTAGTTTCCCCATTGGTGAAAGAGGGAAAATAATAGCACCTGCCTGGCACATATTAGCTATTGTTATACATAGTAGAAAGGCCCAGGATCACAGCCCACAGATTTGTGGGGAGAGAGATGGAAGATTATCCAGACAGAATATCCGGCTGACCCTGTACATCACTATTATTGATAAACATTTATTAAGTGCCTGCTGTGTACTGAGGACTAGAGGGGATCCAAAGCTGCTGGCCTCACTGTCAAGTAGGGATGCAGGCCACAAACAATGATGAATATGACCCACAATATCTCAGGACAAGTGAATTAGATCCTAAAGTATAGGACTCCTGAGTAGAAGTCTGGTAGCAGTTTAGTCAATCAGGGTCAAGTGACTTACCCAGGGCCACACAGCTAGGCAGTATCTGAAGTCATATTTGAATCCAAGTCTTCCTGACTCCAGGCCAGGCACTCATTCTGTCCACTGAGCTGCCCAGCTGCCCCTTGGCACAAAAATATTGACATGTAAAACCCAGTGGAATTGCTTGTCAACTATGGGAGAGGGGAGGGAGACAACATGAATCACGTAACCTTGGAAAACTTATGTGTGGATTTGTTACTGGAATTAAAGAAATTTTAAAAAATTGACTGATTTCTTGGTACTAAGGAGGCTTTCCGTCAGCCTTGAGAGGATAAACCGCCATGTTTACACTTTGATTTGACTATGGAAAGTGGTTGGATTTTTTCTACCTGTGCGACAGTCCTTAGGACATTAAGTGTCAAAGATTAGAAGGAAGATGGTGACTTTTCCTGGGACCATTTCGATCGGAGATCCATGTAAAGAGATGAGAACAAGATGGTAATAATTATAATTAAAGAATACTAACGTGTCCTGGGACTATTTGAACCCAGAACGAGATAACTGTGATTATGAGATCAGCTGGCACTTATAGAAAATTCAAAGGTTTGAAAAGTGTCTGTGTATGTGTATATTTTGTCTAAAATAATTAACTTTCAAAGGATGATTTTCATAAGTTTGTTACATTATACTTCTAAAGTTGTTAAAGCTGAAAACTGCACCACGATTTTTAGGACAATCTATATGTCAAAGTTTAAAAATAGGTATTTTGAAATACACATATTTATTAATAATTTGTTTTAAAATATATGCATTTTAAGCTTTTTACATAATATTTAAAAAGCTTAAAATTGCACCAAGACTTTTGAGACAACACATACACATACACACAAATGTATTTGTTCTTTATAAAAGTGACATTTCTGCTGTCAGAACTTCCATTTCAGGGAGAGGTAGCACAGTGGACAGAGTGCCAGGACTGGGTTTGGTAGGACCTGGGTTCAAATTTGATCTCAGCTACTTCCTCATTGTGTGACCCTGGGCAAGTCCCTTAACCCCGTGTACCCTGCCCTTGCTACTCTTCTGTCTCAGAATTGATACTAAGAGTTTCAACAAACAAACAAATTTCCGTTTCATAGGTGAAGAGACTGAGGCTCAGAGAGCTTTAAGTGACCTGTCCATTTCCCAGGTAAATTTAGCAGCTGGTAAGTACCTGAGAGAAGATTTGAACCTCGGCCTCTCCTGCCTCTGAGGCCACGGCTCTTTATAGGCTGTGATTAACCAGAAACACTCCCTGAGCCTCGGGTGAGGCCGAGGACCAAAGTGTCTGCGCTCTCAGGCCTGTTACTCACTAGATTAGCTTTCTCTCTGCTTCCCTGACACCTAGCAATTACTGCCAGAGAACAGGAGGATGAAGGAGGGTGACGCTGAAAAGGGACAGTTTATAATAATAACTCACATGTCTCTAGATCACTAATGGGTATGAAATGCTTTCCTCAGAAATGGCATTGTGAAATGAGAAGCATTTGCCCCCATTTTATAGATGAGGAGACTGAGGCTTAGGGAGTCTGAATTGCCTTGCCTATGGAAACACAGTTAATAAATGTTAATCAATATATATATATATTGTATATAGTATAGATGTATATGCATGTAGTATAGATAGAACCCAGCACAGATGAGCATCGACTATCTTCCATCCAGAGAAGAGCCTCCAGGCCCCAAGATCAAACTTGGAGACTTCCCCACTAACCTTGGTTGTAGGCTGACTCTTAACAATGATAACTTGTATTTATGTATTGCCACTTTACAACATGAGGCAGATTACTCCTTTTTTTTTTAATAGAAAAGAGAAATTGTGGTTAAGAGAGAGAAAGAACCTGCCTAGAGTCATAAAGCTAATGTCAGAGGCAAGATTTGAACCCAGCTCCTCTGACTTGAAAACCATCATTCTTTTTTAAAAACCCTTACCTCCTGTCTTACTATCAATTCTTTTTTGTTTTTGCATTTCTTTTTTTAATTTTATTTCTTTATTCTCATGCAAAACACATTCCCATATTGTTATACATAATCAAAACCCCCAAACAGAACCATATTTCTCCAGAGGGAGATAGCATTCCGCATCATGTCTTAGTAAGAATTCTAAGACAGAAAAGTGGTAAGGACGAGGCAATCAGGGTTAAGTGACTTATCCAGGATCACACAGCAAAGAAGTGTCTGAGGCCAAATTTGAACCCAGGTCCTGGTGCTCTATCCACTGTGCTCCTTACCTGCCCTGAAAACCAACATTCTTGTCATTATACTACTCAGTTTTTCTAGTTCTAGAGAATGGCTCATTCCTACTGCTGGAGACAAAATGCAAAGTCCAGGTCCTGTTATTAGGGAGTGAGGGCCTGAGAGATAAGGAAGGTAAGGTGAGAGGGAGGTCTCTGCATATGGAAGGACCTAAGTCATCAACAAGCATTTATTAAGCACCACTGTGTGCCAGGCTTATCTAATACAATCTCAATTGATGGGGAGAAAACCATATTTGTATCACTTTTTCCTAAAAGAAAAGGTGGAATGATTGGGGATGTAGACCCGAAAGGACCACACCAATGCAACTATCTATCAATAATATGGAAATAATATGGAATAATTGGAATATGAAATAATATGGAAATAATTGATCACACATATTATAACTAGTGGAAATGTGTGTTGGATATGGGGGGGGGTGAAGGGGAAAGTAAAAGCAAGAATCATGTAACCTTGGAAAAAATTTTCTAAAAAAAAAAAAATATTTAAATCTAAAAAAAAAAAAAAGAAAAGATGGAAAAGTTGAATTAAGGACTGAAGTAGAACCCCATATGTCTGAGAAGGAGAAGAGGACACTGCATCATGATTCTCTGCATGGTCAAACAGACGGCCAAGTCTACAAGTATTAAGTGCCTGTTGTGTGCCAGGCTCTGCAGTATGTCATTTAATACAAGCCTCTCAAATGATTCTCCATTTTAGTAGGGGACGATGTGTGTGGAATGGTGCATGCATGGCAGACAAAGTGGCTGTGTTCATTTTGCTTAATTGTGTATCTCTGCTATAAGGCAGGACTCAGTGGTGTGTGTTGGGGGAGAGTGGGGAGATCTGAGGGATTATCAGGAAATGACTATGGTATGAAGGCATCAAGAAAACAAAACAAAAAACAAACCCACTATGAAATAAACTCTTATGAGGCAATTGGACCCAATGATCTATAAGTTCCCTGGAAATTCTAGCCTTCTGTGATTCTGAGAGTGGCTCCCGGGGTTTGATTGAGCCACAATAAAAACGATGATATCAGCCTCTGTCATGGGACCCTGCCCTGGGAGATGTTCTGTAATTAGCCAGCTGACAACAGCTAGTTAATAACCTATTAGGAGCCCACCTTGACATGCTATTAACCCAAATGGGGCTTGGGTAGACAGCCCCACCCATCTGTCCAGAAAATTGGCTGCTGAGGGGTTCAGAGGAAACAGGAAAAGCAGACCCTTCAGGTAGTATCTACCCTGGCAGGCCAGGAAACAGGAGAAGAAGACTTGACCTCATGAGAACACACCTATGGCCCCCCTTCCAGTCTGGGGCACGAA
Organism: Gracilinanus agilis; assembly: GCF_016433145.1. NCBI lineage: Eukaryota > Metazoa > Chordata > Mammalia > Didelphimorphia > Didelphidae > Gracilinanus > Gracilinanus agilis. The sequence goes on from NC_058130.1 coordinate 95,233,302, forward strand.
CTCTGACTGGGGTTGAAAGTTGGGAGAGCTGGAGTTGCTCTTTCTGACACAATGCTCACAGGCTAAAGGCAGGCTTCATTTCACCCTATTCCCTTCTCCTCATCTCCAGCTTCCCTCTATGGCCTGTCAAAGAATTCTCTCCAGTTTGGGGGCCCTTCTCAGAGGAGCAACTCTCTAAGGCTCCCACCTTCGTGGGAAAAAGAAGGCAGCCTGGGATTGGTTGATCCCTAAATTTTGGGTCATTTCAGGCAACACTCTTGAGTGTAACTAGCCTGAATGAAAATGTGATTTGGAAATTTTAACTAAATAATAATACAATAAAACACATAGATGGGGGGCAGATAGGTGACTCCATGGATAGAGAGTTAGTCTTGGAAACAGGAGGTCCCAGGTTCAAATGTGGCCTCAGATCCTTCCTACCTGTGTGGCCATGGGCAAGCCATTTACCTCCAAAGTTCTAGCCCTTACTGCTCTTCTGCCTTGGAACCAATACACAGTATTGATTCTAAGACAGAAGGTAAGGGTTTTAAAAAATCCATAAATAATATTAATCCATGGTTTCCCAAGTCAATAGATATTATGTACATGCAGGGGCCTCCTTTCCTAATTTGAGTTTGACAGCCCTGCCCTAGATCATGTTTCCTTTCTAATTTGAGACAGTAATCAGCCAAACAACTTCTAGTCACCCAACATCATCTAATAACAAGTCCCCAAAATGAAAGCCTGCATAATTTTACTTTGTCTGTTATAGCTCTTCTAGAGTAACCCTTGTTCTCAAGAGTCCTGGATTTGTCTTCATTCTTTTTTTTTTTTAAGCCTCAGTTTTCTCCTCTATAAAATGGAGTTAGACTTCAATGGATCTGTGATCTGAGCTTTATGGGCATTCCTTCTACCAGTACAGATGGGACTGACCCACACTTTCCATTCTTATTCATTTCCTGTCAAAATTCTCCTATAGATCTTCCATAGATCTGATCAGTGGGCCAGAGAGGCCATGGTTGGAAAAATGCTCTAAACTGATACAACCATCTTGGAGAGTAATATGGAACTCAAAGGACCACAAAACTGCATACCCTTTGACCCAGCAATACCACTACTGGGTCTGTAGCCCAATCAGACATAAGGGAAAAGGGCCTATCTTTACTAAAATATTTTTAGTAGCTCTTTTTGTAGTGGCAAAAAAATGGAAACTGAGGGCTTGTTGATCACTTGAGGAATAGATGAACAAGTCGTGGTATATGGTTGTAATGGAATACTATTATATCATAAGAAATGATGAACAAGTTCAGTTCAGAAAAACCTGGAAAGTCTTATATGAACTGATGCAAAGTAAAGTGAGCAGAACCAGTAACAGAAATATTATATGATAATCTCAAGTCTCTAAGATAACCACAAGGGATCCATCATGAAAATGCTGTCCACAGCCAAAAGAGGAACTCTTAGAGTCTGATTGCAGATCAGAACTCACTATCCTTCACTTTATTTCCTTCATGAGTTTTTAATATTATATATGTGATATGTATCTTCAGTCATAACATGGGGAATATGGAAGATTGTATTGCATGAAAGTATTGATATAACTTCTATCAGATTATTTACTGACTGGGTAGGTAGGGAGAAAATCTGATTCTAAAATGTTAGGAAACAATGGTCAAAAAATTGTTTCTACATGGAGCAAAAAAATTTTTTTAAGAAAAATGCAATAGCCTGTTTGCCTCAGTTTCCTCATCTGTAAAGTGAGTTGAGAAGGAAATGGCAAGCTCATTTGATGTCTTTGAAAAGAAAACCCCAAATGGGGTCATGAAGAGACAGACATGACTGAAATGACTGAACTCTGAACAGAGGGAATGATAGCTCTGAAAATAATTTTATAGAAGCATAGGATCTTGAGCGTTAAGGAAGCGTAGCATCATGTCAGTGGTGGTGGGATGGAAAGAGAAGTGGATTCAGAGTTAGAAAACTCAGATTCGAATGACAGTCCCTTACTGTCCTTTACATGGCATTAGGCAAATAACTTGAACCCTCTAGGCCTTAATTTCTTTTCTTTAAAATGGAGCGGGGGGGGGGGGGGGGGTTGAGCCAGAAGGCCTATAAGGTCCCTTCCATCTTTAAGCAAACTATGATTCTCCTCCCATATCTGAGCTTCTATCTAGCAGTCTCTCCCTCTCTCTCTTTTACCTTCTGTCTTAGAATTAATACTAAACATTGGTTCCAAGGTAGAATGGTAAGGGATAGGTAACTGGGGTTAGGAGAAAAAAAAAGCTAGGAAATGTCCACTGAGCCACTTAGCTGCCCCAACATAGTGTCTCTTTTGAGCTCAGTATGAAAAAAAATAGGGCAGCTAGGTGGCATAGTAGACAGAGTGCCAGGCCTGGAGTCTGAAAAATCTAAATTAAAATTTGGCCTCAGATACTTATTAGCTAAGTGACCCTGGGCAAGTCACTCACTTAACCCTATTTGTCTCAATTTTCTCAATGGTAAAATGAATTGGAAAAGGGATGGTGAACCACTACAGCATCTTTGCCAAGAAAACCCCAAATGGGATCACAAAGAGTTAGACACAACTGAAAAATGACTGAGCAAGAGTGAACAAAATGCTTGTAAACCTTTAAGCACCAAAGATATGGGAGGAATTATAACAAAAATCACTTACTCTAGCCCCAAGGGGGTTCTTGCTACAGTCTGGAGTTTAAGTAAAATGTCCCAAGGCTCCTCCGGCATATTGTAGATATCCTCTGGAGCCTCTTTCCCTCTGGGAGCCTGTGGCCTGGAGAAGACCTGATTGTCTCCTGTAGCAGCCAAGTCCACTGGCCTCCTCCCTCCTCCCCTCTACTTCCCTTTCTTGGGTCTTTCCCATCTCCAGGATATCTCTCTTTTGGGTGGTGATTGATTAGTCCTGCTCTCAGTACTCCTGAGGCAGCCCTTGGGGCTTATGGCACAGGGGAGGAAGACACTGTCTGTTTGCTTTTCAGGCCCCTGCCCTGGCAATGGCCAGCAGTTGTCAATTTTGTTTTTGAGCTCTCTGGCATACAGAGGACCAATGACTTGGTGAATGAACCCTGCTGATTCGTAGGCCCTTCCTGAGATGTCACGGGTGGTTGGAACCCATCCTAGAGGGCAAAGATGCTGGTTATTTAATAAGTACAACAGAACTTTGTAGGATTGTAGGATTTCGAGTGGGAAAGAAACTTGGAACATTAGTGCTAGAAGGGAGATTAGAATAAGAAATGTCAGAACTGGAGAGCTTGGAATATGCAATGTAAGAGCTAGAAAAAAGCTTAGAACATGAGATGTCAGGGCTAGAGGGCTTAGAATATGCAATTTCTGAGGTGGGCAGAAGCTTAGAATGTGAAATGTCAGAGCTGGAGGGAACATGTCTAATAAAAACCTTGAAATAAAAAAAAATGTCCCATGACATGAAATATCAGAGCTGGAGGGAAGCTTAGCATCTAGATGGGTCTTAGGAAATATGAAATATCCGAGATGGGAGAGAGGAAATGACTTTCCTGCAGTCACTCAGATGGTGAATGTGAGATTCAAACTCAGATCTTTCGACTCCCAAACCATCCCAACATCCCAAACCACTGCAACCACCACTTTAACAGCTCCCACTTTTGTAAACCTTTGCCAGTTACAAAGCACTTGTCTTACTCCAGGGCTATACAGTAGCAGTTCAAAGACTGTTGTCTCTATTTGACAGAAGGGGAAACTGAGGTCCAGAGAGATTAAAAATAATTTGCTCAAGGTCATAGGGCTAGCAAATGGTAGAGTTGGGACCAAAACTTAGGCTGTTCAATGAGCAAATCCAGTGTGCTGTCTCCCATGCCTTGCTACCTCTAGATACATCGAAAAAGAATTATCCTGCGTAGTTCTAGGGGAGCCCCAGAGGTCTGTCATCTCATACCCACCACCCTCTTTGCCCTGCCCAGAACACTTTAATTCTTTGAGTTTCACCCCGGGCTTGGCATTTGGGACTTCTGAGAGCATCTCCTGCCTAAAGCCAGGCAACCCCCTTCTTTGTAGACTGCTAGTTTTGGGGTAAGGGTCCTTAAGCCTGGTGCCGCCACAAGATATCAACTTATCCCTCCTTGACCTATAGGTCCACTCTTCTAGTTCAGGCTCTCATCAGCCTTCATCTATGCTGCTGTAATATCCTCTTACTTGGTCCCTCTGCCTCAGGTGTTTCCCTTCTCAGTTTATCTTCCATACAGCTGCCAGTCTAATGTCTAAATCATAGGTCAGCCCAAGTCACTCTCCTTCTCTAAAAACTGTTGGGAAATCTGGTTAGTTCTCATACAAATTATTGAGCATTTAAAGCCCTTCACAATTTGGATACAGCTTACCCTTTCATTTCCCTTCACCCCTTTCCAATCCAGACAAATGATCCTTCTTGCTTGTGTTCCATTTCCCATCTCCATGCCTTTGCTCAGGTAGTCCCTCATGCCTATCATGTACACCTTCCTCACTTCTGCCTCTTAGAATCTCTACCTCTCTTTTATTTTATTTTTTTTCAGCAAATATTTATTTTATTTTGTTCATATTATTCATTTCTGTAAGTGAGTAATCTTATAAAACCAAAACCCCAAATCCTATACCCAAATAAACAAGTGATGAATCATACTTTTTCATCTGCATTTCTACCCCAACAGTTCTTTCTCTAGAGGTGGATGATAGCATTCCTTTTCATATGTCCCTCAGAATTGTCCTGGTTCTTTGTATTGCTGTTAGTAGCAAAGTCTTTCACGTTTGATCATCCTACAATATTTCAGTTACTGTTTATAATGATCTCCTGGTTCTGCTTATTTCACTCTGCATCAGTTCACAGAGGTCTTTCTGAAATCATCCTGTTCATCATTCCTTACAGCCCGGTACCTCCCTTAAAGTGTGCCCCTTCTTACATTCTGATTTCCAGTTCTTCTTACTCTCTTCTCCCCAACCCTCCAAATGAAATTCCTTTGCATTTCCTTTGTTCGTGTTTTGTATCCATTTACATGCATTCCTGTTGTATCGCCCAGTGGAACAGGGGATACAAGAGGAGGGGCTGTTTCTTATTTTGTTTTTGTATCCTTAGTTTCTCATCCAGTGCGTGGTACATAGTAGCACTTCATAAAATGCTCAGTGATGGATTGATTGGTTCTCCACATTGGAGGGGCCGCCACCTGATGATTCTTTGCGAGCAGAGAACTAGTCTTTCTTGTTCCATAAAACGACTTTGTACCAAGGGCTTGGGCCTCGTCAACAGACTGGGGGATAATTCCTGATCCTTTGTGAAGCAGGCTCAAGATGAGACCAATTTGCCATTTGCCTCCCTTAGTTTAAGGACTGAATTAAGAAGGACGAGTTTATGGGGTTGATCTCTATTTGGGTCAGCTAGCATCACAGACAGGAAAGCTCTATTTCTATTTAGCTATTTCAGAGACAAACTTGGAGCCTCAGTCATCTGATCCCCTGACTCTGTTCACACAAAGTCCCTGAGCCTGGCCACAGGCTGACCTCTAAGAGTGTATCTAGACTTGGTCCAAACCCCAGCCAATGACAGAGCCTTGACCTTGACCAGAGATGGAGCCCAAACCCTGGCCATCTATGAGCCATGACCCCAGTCTCAGTTTGAGCCTTGACCCTACCCACTGAGTCCTAACCTTAGACACAAACTGCCTCCCAAAAATGGAAGGAAAAAAGAGAAGACAATGTTTATTAAGCACCCACTGTGTGCCAGGCACTCTGCTAAGCACTTTAAAAATATCTCACTTGATTCTCACAACAACCCTGGGAAGCTGGTGCTGCTATTAGCCCCTTTTTACAATTGAGGGAACCGAGGCAGACAAAGATTACCAGATTTGCCCAGGATTATACATCTAGGAAGTGTCTGAGACCAGGTTTTCCTGACTAAAGATGGAGCAATCTATATACCGCACTGACCAGGTGAATGGGAGCCCCCTCCCCTAAGAAGAAGACAAGTAGGGGGGTCCTCTCTCCCCAACCAAAAGTGAACTGAAATGATAAAGCTTTCCCTCCACTTAGACACCCTTAGCTTTTGTTCTAAAGTGAGAAGGGGGCGGAGTTTGAGGGGGTGAAGGGGAAAGTAAAAACATGAATCATGGAACCACGGAAAAATTTTCTAAAAATAAAAAAAATTCTATAATTAAAAAAAAAGTGAGAAATCCTGGCTGACATCTTGGCACTTCCATCTTCCTCTCTGGACACTGAAGCCTGTGAAAAGAAATTAAGGAGAGCAGAGAAAGTTCTTCTTCTAGATCTGGCCAGCTATGGGCAGGCAGGAAGGCAGCCTGAGATGCTTGCTTGTTCAGCATAGAGAGACAGTCTCCACTGCTGGGGAGTTTCCCTCTGGAGAAAGAGACACATCAAGGCCCTCTTTTACCTGAGCATGAGAGAGTTGACCAGATCTCCTTTCCTCCAGAGTATGTTTTCCGTTAGTTTATATTTATCTTTGGGGGGCCAGTGCCCAAGACAAACTGTCTGCCAGGTACTCTAACTTACAGAATAGAGAAGTTTGCAGGGATAATCATAAAATACATCAGTTAGAAGGTGCCTTCAGACAGAAAACAGAAGAATATATCATAACAGAGAAGGACCTTAGAATTATAGGACCATAGAATGTTACTGCAGGAAGAGGTCCTGCATAATAATAGTATTTAGACAGCACTTTAATGCTTTCAAAACACTTTACAAATATCTCAATTCATCCTTGCAGCAAACCTGCTATTATTAATCCTCATTTTACAGATAAGGAAACTGAGGTAGACAAAGGTGAAGTGACTTGCCCAGGACCACACAGCTAGTAAGTGTCTGAGGCAGGATTCAAACTCAGATCTTGATCCCAGATCCAGAGTTATACCCACCACACAATAAAGTCTCTCTGATTTAATCTTGGCCTTTTGCATACAGAGATGGCGAGGTAGTGGCTTGCCTACAGTAGCAGCTGGGGCTCTAGGTGGCTCAGTGGATAGAGAGCCAGTCCTAGAGATGGGAGGTGCTGGATTACAATCTGACCTCAGTTACTTCTTAGCTGTGTGACCTTGAACAAGACACTTAACCCCCATTGCCTAGCCTTTACTGTTCTTCTACTTTGGAACCAACAACGCATTGGTGTCCCAGTTTTGCTACATCGCCTCCAAGGTTTACCATTTTCCTTTACTGCCATATTGACCAATCGGATAGTTGTGAGGTGGTACCCCAGCATTGTTTTAATTTGCATTTCTCTCAGAATCAGTATTAATTCTAAGAGGGAAGGGAAGGATTAAAAGAAAAAGTTCAGCAGCAGACAAGTGACCGATTCCTTTTTCCCACTCTATCGTGCTTTTTTCACTGCAGGATTTCTTGAAGACAGCAATTCCCTTGGTGCATCTGAGGGTTTGTTGGCAAAGAAGGAGAGACACTGAGCTTGGAGACCCTCGATGAATAGAGACCAAAGGAGCATTGAAAATGAGGAGACCATGGGAGCTGAAGTGCAATGTTTGTGGGGAAACTGGCTTAGACTGGAAGCAAACTTTTTGAGACCTTGGCAGACCTTGCCAGTAGAGGTAATTCACCCTTTGGATGAATTGATTGGAATGAATAATAATATGATAATTATCATCATAATAATAGTGAAGGCCAGCATAAAAGACAAAGAACATGCTAAGACTAATAATATCTGGCATCCTAATAGGGCCTGATGGTTAGAAAGAACTTTCTAGACATTATCTTGTTTGATCCTTGCAAAACTCTGTGATTTAGGCTGCAGTACAATTATTATCTCCATTTTACAGATAAGGAAACTGAGGCTAAGAAAGAAAAAGTAGGGTTATCCAAGGTTAGTCGGTTAGGAAGTAGCTGAGCCAAGACATTTGACAGATAAAGAAACTGAGGTTCAGAAAGAAGAACTCAGAGTTGAGTGTTACCCAAGAGAAGGAGACCCTCATAGACTCATGGAACACCAACCAGCACTGAAGAGCCCTTAGCTACCATCCAGTCCTGTTTTACAGATGGGCAAACTATGGCTCAGAGAGGATCCATTAAACTTGAGTCTCCTTGATCTATCCCGAATGTGTCTGTGGTAAGTAGTGAATTGAGGAGATTTAGGATTGTAGGACCCAGAAACATAGGGTGGTGACCATTCATCCCCTTGACCCCAGGAACTCCCTTTCACTCCATAGTTTGGCTAGAGACCGTTAGATCAAAGAAGTCCTGTGAGGAGGAAGAGGCAGGCACTGGGGATTGAAAAGAAAAGGCTGAAAGTCAGGTTAATAACAACACTATTCTCTCTCTTTACTGAAGCTATAACATAAGGAAATATACAGAGGAAGATGGCAACCAGAGGGCTATAGAGTAGATGCTCTGCAGCACTTCCTGGCACTGAACCCCTGGGACAGAGGACCTATGGGAGGTCACTGAATCTTATAGATGATCTAATCCAACAATTCTCAAAGTGTGGTCTAAGGACCCCTGGGGGTCCCTGAGACCTTTTAAAGGGATCCTTGAGGTCAAAATTATTTTCATAATAATACTAAGACATGATTTGCCTATTAAAATACTCCTCCCTTTTCCAACTCCATTTCTGTGTGAGGCCGGATTTTCTTCATCTCCTTCAACCAAAATAATAGATTACAATAGACTGAGTGTGGAAGTAGATACGAGAATCCAGCTGCTCTTTCTGTTAAGCCAGATACTGAAGAGATTTATTATTAATGTCATATTTGTAGTTATGTCAAATAATGCTGCCCTCTCACTGATTCCTTTTACTTTGGAAAATGGAGTTATTTTTTCATAAAATGCTATTTCTATCATTTAAAAAATTTTAATTTTAAATGTCATTGTTTTACTTCATTAAAATATTCTATTTAAAATACTCTTTTCTAAAACTTCTTCATAAACATGGTATTTTTGTTGACATATAATGGGTTGATTATCATTATATTTTGATAAAATAATAACTAGTTTTATCAATTTTGATTTCTAATGCTTTCATTATTTAGAGATTTGGTATATAAAAACAAAAGCTCTCTCTCTCTCTCTCTCTCTCTCTCTCTCTCTCTATATATATATATATATATATATATATATATATATTTTTTTTTTTTTAGCCCTTACTTTCTTCTTAGTAATAACTCTAAGTTAGAAAGGCAAGGACTAGGCAGACAGGGTTAAATGCCTTGCCTAGAGTCACACAGCTAGTATTTGAACCCAGGACCTCCCAACTTCAGACTGGCTCTCTATCTACTGTGCCACCTAGCTGCCCTGGTTCTCGATAATTTTTAAGAGTGTAAAGGGGATTGTGTATTCTGGTTAAAGACATCTAGGTGGCACAATGAACAGAGGCATGGACCTGAAGTCAGGAAGACTTTTGTTCAAATCCAGACACAAGTTCTGTGACTCTGAGCAAGTCACATGACATCTGTTTATCTAACTCTCGGTTGTTCTGAGGATCAAATGAGATAATATTTGTACAGTTCTTAGCAAAGTGCCTGGCACACAGTTGCACTATATAAATGCTTATTGTCCTGGAGATAGAGATTTAATCTTGTTCTTGGTCCTCTGTTGACTTGAGACCTCTTGGCTTCTGCTGAGCACAAATTCTCAGGGGAGGCACAGAGGGGGAGGACCAGAGTTTGTCTAAAAGTTGGGAGGCGGTCTAGTCAAAGCAAAAACTTCTAGTGAAAATTTTCATTGAAAAACACCCTACCAGGGACAGCTAGATGGCTTCTTCTTCTTTTTTTGTTTTTAAACCCTTACCTTACACTTTAGAATCAGGTCGGTGCATTGCTTCCACGGCAGAAGAGTAGTAAGGGTAGGCTATGGGGGTTAAGTGACTTGCCCAGGGTCACACAGGTAGGAAGTGTCTGAGGCTAGATTTGAACCCAGGGCATCCTGTCTCTGGGCCTGGCTCTCCATCCACTGGGTCACCTGGCTATGTCCCGATGGCTTTTAGTCAATATGTAGCCTACAGGGATCCTTAGGTATGAATGCGTAGCCCCGTCTGTATTTGTGTTTGCCACCCCTGGAGCAGCTGATTTGAGTCCCTTGCGTCAGGGTAGGCACTCTCTGAGCCTTTGAATCCAGGGCGCTTCCCTTCTCCCGAGCTAATTGGTCTAAGGCGAAAGATTACTCAAAGGACCCTTCCAGCTCCGAAGTCATGATGTGATGAGCCTCAGTACAGTAAGGGCTTCTAGGAGGGCTCGAAGGGACGGGCTTCAATGGACACAAACAATGGATTCAGCTCAGGCTACATTCTCATCCATCACTCCCTCCCCCAGCCCCTGGGTTTCCTTAAGTAGGTTAAATAGGCTGCCTTCAGCCTTCAGCCTGGGCCACTCGGACCCCGAGGAAAAGGGGAGGCTCCGAGGAGGGACTGGCTTAATGACCACATGTTGGGAAGGCTCTTTGGGGGGGTGTGGTCAGGACCTCGGCACTGAGCCTCCGGGTCCCTCTCCTAGGCACGCCTGCGCCGAGCTGCCCACTGGGACACACACACTCGCACCCAGACACCCAGACGCATTCAGTCACATACACACAGATACAGACAGTCACACACGCACTCACACAGACATAGACGACATAAACGACACTGACACACACACACACACACACACACACACACACACACACACACACACAC
>NC_058130.1:95244307-95295489 GCF_016433145.1 Gracilinanus agilis
AGGAGGAGGAGGAGGAAGAGGAGGAGGAGGAGGAGGAGGAGGAGAAGAAAAGGTGGAGAAAGGGCCAGAGATAGAAAGAAGGGGCAGGGAGAATAGGATAAAGAGGTTAGAGAAGGGGAAGAGGGATAAGGAGAGAAAGGGAGACAGAAAGACAGAGAGACAGAAGGGAGGGAATGATAGACACAGAGACAGAGATAGAGACAAAGAGGGAGAAGGGTGGGAGGGAGGGAAAGAGAGACAGACAGACACAGACTGGGACAGAGAGAGAGACAGACAGAAAGATAGAGAGAGGAGGGAGAGAGAGAGACAGGGACAGAAAGAGACAGACAGACAGAGGGGGGATGGAGAGAATCAAGGGAGAGAAGTGGGAAGAAGAGGAGAGAAAAAGAAAATGAGGAGGGGGAAGGAAGGGACATGGGAAGAGATAAAGAGGAAGCAGACATAGAAGGGGAGGGAAGGAAAGGTTGAGAGAGAATGAGGAGGGGAAAGAGAAGAGAGAAAAGGACAGAAAAAAGGTTAAAGAGATTGAGAAAGGGAGACTGAGGATGACTGAGGACACAGAGAATGGGGAGAAAGGAAAAGGGGAAGGAAGGAACTCTAAGGGAGGATAGAGAATGGAAGAAAGAGAAAGAGGAGAGGAGGGGCCAAGTAATGGAATTTCAGAAACACTTGATTGTGGGGAGCAGAGTGAGGAGGCTTCCCCTACTTTCCCTGTGGCCTTGTGAAACAGAGGTGTTTTGGTTATGGTCTCAGAATGGGGCCCATTTCTAACCCCATATGGATTTTCTGGGGCTTGCTAAGAGCTGGAACCAGACATGTACAATTTCTGCTGAAGATGTACAGAGTCTGTTTGCTTAGGAGGGGGTGCCACTGATCCCACTTGGTCATGCTGGAAACTCAATGCTCAATTTTGTGTTTAGTCTGTGCTTATCTATATCCATATCATTCCCCAAGAGTAGAGACTTTGATTTTGCCTTTGTTTCCTCAGTGCCCCCAAACAACAGCCCCATATAGTAGTCAGAAAAGCTTACTGAAGGTCAGGAAAATTACTGAAGGCTTGTTGAATGGAACTGAAACAAAATGTGGAACAAATTCTGAGAGCAGCCTCAGCCTCAGTCTCTCTTTGGGGGTCAGTCATTTTCTCCCACCACCTTCTACCCTAATCAAATTCCAAGAGATTCTCCACACATTGGACAGAGGGCTCCACAGTCACCTCTTTGGGGAAACCATCCAAGTAGAATCTCCTCCTGATATCTAACCACAATCCTTCCTGTTGCAGGAAGCCCATGGCTGGGATGACCCTGTAGAAGAGAGGAATGGACTTGTAGCTTATCACACACAGCTGTCTTCTGGGAAGTTCTAGACTGGAGTCTGGGATGAAGTCTAAGTTGGTCTCCATCCCATTCTACAGGGGATGCAGCAGTAGCCAGTTGGCTGGGTGCCTGATGAGAAATGCAGGGGTAGGGTGTGCCATGGGGTGGGGGTTGGACCTGCTGTACACCCTGGCTTCTCCGCCCCATGGCTCAGAGCCACCTCAGCTGAAGTCCTAGGGAATCACTACCCCATTGAGACTAAAGAAGGTTGAAGAGGGGTGGGGGTGGAGTAAGAGAAAACAGCAAAGCCCTAGACAGGGACTGAAAGTAGAGAGCTCTGAAATGAATGGGTTAGGGGTGTGGAGGTGGAGAAAGAACTTTGTAAAGGTCATCTGGGGCATCTCCCTGCTTCTGGAATAATTTTTACCTTGAATCAGAATCAGAAACAAACTTTTTTTCTTCTTCTGATATTCTTTGCCCTTCTCTTTCCCTAAATTATGTTTTAGAAGTGTTTCACTTAAACTTCTTGGCCATCTGTTCCTACTATCCTGCCCACTTTCTAAGGGTCTTCCTGAAGTGGGGTCAAAATCTCCCCCATTGAAGTCTGAGGCCCCACCCACATAACAGAAGCAGGTCCTGAGGTGAAGGGAAATGATTGAAGACAAATGCAAAGGACAATCTAAAAAGCAACAGCTTTTGGTCCAAGTGCTATCCCTGAAAGGTCCCTAGAACCTTCTTCTTCTCCCTTAGCCCAAATTCTACCAATGGTTCAAGTTGTACCTTCTCCAGGAAGTCTTCCCTGACTGCTTCTGCCCTAGATAATCTATCTCTTCCCTGATACATCTCAGCACTTGCATATGTACAATTTAGCACTGTTACACAGCCCTAACAACATAACTTAGCAGAAATCGAAGTGGGGATATGGTCCAGGTATTCTTCCAGTCTTTTTTTCCTCTTCTTTTCCCTCTCTTTTTCACTCTTACAGTAGAAGTCCTATTGGGGATCCTGATAAGTATGGTACAGTGGAAAAATGCCTTTAGTAGGAAGAAGCTAGGTGGCTCAGTGGATTGAGAGCCAGGCCTAGAGATGGAAAGTCTTAGATTCAAATCTGGCCTCAGACACTTGCTAGCTGTGTGACCCTAGGTAAGTCACTTGACTCCCATTACCTAGCACTTACCACTCTTCTGCCTTGGGACCACTACACAGTATTGATTCTAAGATAGAAGGTAAGGGTTAAAAAATGCATTTGGTATCAGAACTGAGTTTGAATCCCAACTTTGCCATTTGTACAACCTTGGGCAAGCCACTTGACTTTTCTGGGTCTCAGTTTCATCATGTGTAAAATGAGGGGATCGACCTAGATGTTCTTCTCTCAAGTCCCTTCCATCTGTAAATCTTCCACTATATGACTGAGCTCTAGTTATAGACCTGGGCCATCTTGATGGACAGACTTCCCTTCCTCCCCAGCTACCCTCTTTGCCTTTTGAAAGTAGGGCCAGTTTACCTACTCCCAGAATTCCAACATTCATTCTCTCGAAATCTAAATCTTCCCTATATTTCACAGGGCTTCCTTGTCGAGTTCCACCTCCTGTAGGAAACCTTCCCTGGACACCCTGCTGAACGGGGATCATCCTCCTTTGAATTTTCCTAGTGGTTAGAGGTTGAACCACTAAGCTGAATACTTAATCATGAATTGTCCAGTAATATTCTTTCTATTTGATGTTGTGGAAGTTGCATCTCCCCAGTCAGACTGTGAACTCCCCAAGGAACAGACAAATGATTTCTTTTCCTTTTTCCTTCAAAGTGCCTAGCAAAGGAATTGTTTAGTAGAGATTTATAGCCAAGGTTTGGCCTTGATTTTTATGCAGACTCTATGGGCTGTAAAGGCCCTGGATTTGGGGATAAATGTCCTTAACCCTTTCTCTAGTTTTCTGAAGGAGGTATAAGGATCATTGGCTCTATTTTGCAGAGAAGAAATTGGAGCTCAGAAAAAGGAAGTGATTGGCACAAGATCATTTAGCTAATAATTTCTAAGCCAGGACTTGAAACTAGGATTTTCCAGATTCTAGGTTGAGTACACTTTCCATCCAACACTACCAACAGTCACAACTCCACTGAATCTGGACTCTCTTTCCTTCTCTCTCTTCTTCTTTCCTTCCTTCCTTCCTCCCTCCTCCTTTCTTCTTTCCTTCCTTCCTTCCTTCCTTCTTTCTTTCTTTCTTTCTTTCTTTCTTTCTTTCTTTCTTTCTTTCTTTCTTTCTTTCTTTCTTTCTTTCTTTCTTTCTTTCTTTCTTTCTTCCTTCCTTCCTTCCTTCCTTTCTTTCTTTCACTAGGCAATTGGGGTTAAGTGCCTTGCCCAGAGTCACACAGCTAGGAAGTGTCTGAGGCCAGATGTGAACCCAAGACCTCCGGTTTCCAGTTCTGGTGCTCTATCCATTGAGCCACAGAGCTGCTCCAAGGACACTATTACTTTCAGGGTCTGACATTTGGGGCAAAGGGTGCACTACCTTAGGGTTGGAGGGAGTGCTTAGATGCTTGGTCTAAACTCTGCATATGACAGGGCTCTTTTGCCTGCCTTGACAGCAAATCCCCAAACCCAGCACCCTTGGGGTGCCCTGTGGGGCCAATGCTTCAGCCGTGAGTCACAGGGCACAGGGCCCCTCCTGCTCAACCCTTTCCTGCAGCACCTGGCGTTTTCCCCAGCCCTCCTAGCCCTGACTAAGCTGGGCCTGAAGGCACCCGGCTGTGCTGGTGACGTCACTATCAGTGAAGGGGGAGGTAGATCTGGGCAGGAGCCCTCCATCACCCTCTGTGTCCCAGGGCTCAAGGAAATGCCAATGCTGTTGCCATTCATCTCTCGCCTTCCCCTTGCTTACTTCTAGGAAGTCTCTTCTCCACTGTCCCCACCTAGCACTTCCCTCCTCTGGCTTTAACAAAGTGGGGCAGAGCTCATGCACGCTGGGCCATATTGGGCTGTAAGTGTTCTCAGGTTGTTTCATGTGCAAATGTCTGTTCTCTTTGATTTTAAACTTCCCAGAACAAAGTGCCCCAACACTGTCTGGCCAAAGGGACCAGAGGTCTCCTGTCTGTCCCATCAGACTTTTCCCACGGTCTCCAGGGCAGGCTTCCCTCTCATAGAGGGGGCTTTCCAGTTCTTCCCTCCATCCTTGTATTATCTTTCCCTTTTCTCCTCAGTCTTCATAATGGGTAGAGGGTACTGTGCTGGAATCAGGGAGACCTGGTCTCAAATTCTGCCTCCAAGCAAGCTGTATAACAATGGGCAAGTTACTTATCCTCTCTGAGGCTCAGTTTTCTTATCTCTAAAATGGGGATGATAATAATACCTAAATCTTAAAGTACTATATAGATTTATTATTATAACTATCAATTATCCTCTTATTTTTTTCTTTTTTGATAGGGTTCAAAAACTGTCCAGAGACAAGTTACCATCCTATTACTTATGTTTATTAAATAGTCTAAGGGTAAGTGGATAAAGTAGTTATTTTAAATTAAAATCACAATTATATCACCACTTGGGGCCCAGGTTTCTCATCTCACATGCAAGTAACATGAATTTAATAGCTACAGCACAATAAATAAAGCTAGAAAATTGAATTTTTGGGAAAAAAAACCTTGTTCGAGTTAAAAACATACTTTGGAGACAATCTATTTCTTTATGTTTTGTTTTGTTTTAAACCTTTACGTTCCATCTTAGGATCAATACTATATATTGGCTCCAAGGCAGAAGAACAGGAAGGACTAAGCAATGGGGGTTAAGTGACTTGCCCAGGGTCACACAGCTAGGAAATGTTTGAGGTCACATTTGAACCCAGGACCTCCTGTCTCTAAGCCAGGCTCTCAATCCACTGAGTCACTTAAAAGAAAAGTATTGGAATCTAATTCTAATTCGTCATCTGTAGGCTCTCTGAAAGCCCGTTCAGTACACTTGCCTCAGCAAACCCAGTTACAGGGATGATGGGCATCTACTGATCATTTTGGTCTCCTGTTTTTTGGAAGCTTTTTCATTTAATTATTATTATTATTATGGCAGAGCCAGTAGCCCTCTTCAAAATGAAAGTCGGAGTGAACTCAGGGTGATAAAATAAAATTCTCCCTGGTCCTTCTGTGCCTGCAAATCTTTGTAGATTGTGTTTTGCAATTTTCCCCATCACGCATAGGGCTGAAAGGGATCTGAGCCCTCTTGGTCAATCCTGACCATTTTCCAGATGAAGAAACAGATCTCTTAGGGAAATGAAGGGACTGGCTCAGGGCCATCCAGGTACTAACCCCTGGGAACAGAGGGCTAGATAAAAGTTCCTTGGTTACTTACTAGTTCTATTGTTCTTTGTCAGGCTCTGGGGGACCCCACTGATTATAACTAACCATGAGGTTTTCTTACTGGAGTGGTTTACTATTTCCTTCTCCAGTGGATCTTTTGGCCAGGCAGAAGTTAAGTGGCTTGGGGGCAGCTGGGTAGCTCAGTGGATTGAGAGCCAGGTGTAGAGTTGGGAGGTCCTAGGTTCAAATCCAGCCTCAGACACTTCCTAGCTGGGTGACCCTGGGCAAGTCACTTAACCCCCTTTGCCCACCCTTACCACTCTTCTGCCTTGGAGCCAATACACAGTATTGACTCCAAGATGGAAGGTAAGGGTTTTAAGAAAAAAAAGAAGTTAAGTGGCTTGACCAGGGTCACAGAGCTGGGAAATCTCTAAAGCCAAATTTGAACTCAGATCTCTCTGACCGTCAGACCCCTGTACTCTACACTGAGCCACCTAGCTGCCTGTATTCGTCTTGTATTGTCTTGGGGTTATACTGCCTTGATTAAATCAATGCTCCTCTTGGGACCTTAGCTTTCTGTTCTATAAAAAGGGTTGAAATAGATGGAGGATTGGGGGCAGTGATAGCTCAGTGGATTGAGAGCCAGGCCTAGAGATGGGAAATCCTGAGATCAAATCTGGCCTCAGACACTTCCTAACTGTGTGACCTTGGGGAAGTCACTTAACCCCCATTATTTAGTCCTTCCCACTCTTCTGCCTTGGAACCAATACATAGTATTAATTCTTTTTAAATTTAAATTTTTAAAAACTTTTCCATGATTACATGATTCATGTGTCCCTCCCCTCTTTCCTTCCTTCTCCTGGAGTTGACAAGCAATTCCACACAGTAATAATTCTAAGATGGAAGGTAAGAGTTAAAAAAAATAGTTTCCAAAATATCTTTTTCACTCTAAAGAGTTTCTTCCCCACAAAATTCAATTTTTTAGCTTTCTTTATTGTGCTATAGCCATTATATCCATGTTACTTGCATGTGAGATGAGAAACCTGGGCCCCAAGGGGTGATATAATGACTATTTTTAGTGGCCTGGTCAGAGGTATGTAGTGGAAATATGTGTGTACATGGAGGAGTGGCATCAAGAGCCCACCTCACTACCTCCCCTTTCCTCTTGACATTGTTCTTCCTCTCAGGGCTGTGAGTTGCCATGTCTGGCTTCTGCCAATGGGATTGAAGGGCTTACTCCCCAACTTCTTCCCTCTCCATTTTTACACACACACTCAGACAGACACACAGACACACAGACACACAGACAGACACACAGACACACAGACAGACAGACAGACAGACAGACACACAGACACACAGACAGACACACAGACAGACAGACAGACAGACAGACACACACACACACAGACACACACACACAGACACACACACACACAGAGGAGCCCTCACTCCTGCCTCGAGAAGGGCAAACGTAGCCTTGGTGTATCATGTAGGGATGCCTCCACAGCAGGGAGATCTCTAACCCGAGGAGCCTTCACCTGGCCTCCTGCCTCCTCAGAATCACAGCTTGTGTGGGCAGGACGTGGCCTGGGCTAGTGGCTTCAGAACTAGAAGGCCAGAAGACATGAAATGACTTTCTCTGTGGCTCACAGCTAGAAGGAATCGGAGCCTCCCGTTTAACTCGGATCTTCTCCCAGCAAGTCCCACGTTCTTTCCGGGACTGCACCATTCCTTCCATTCATTCCTTCCATCACTGGGCCAATGTTTAGGAAAGAGCCCCTCAGCACAGGCATTGTGCCAGGCATCGGGACCGATATGAAGCTGATTTGAGTTCTTACTTTGGGAAATGTAAGACCCAATTAAGAAATAAAAACTGAAAAAATCAAATACTACTTATTCAGACATCCCTCCTAGAGAAAGACCCCAGGGACAATACTAGAAGAAAGGGATTTGCCATGAATTTATCCTTAATGCTGATATGTGAGTAAGCTGAGTTTTTTTTCTTAAACCCTTATCTTCCATCTGAGAAGTCAATATTGTGTATTGGCTCCAAGCAGAAAGGGCTAGGCAATGGGAGTTAAGTGACTTGCCCAGGGTCACGCAGCTAGGCAGTGTCTGAGGTCAGATTTGAACCCAGGACCTCTAGTCTCTAGGCCTGGCTCTCCATCCACTGAGCCATCCAGCTGCTCCTATGAGCTGATCTTAAAAAGCTTAGTTTCACAGGAGACCTAGAATGGCAGTGCTGGAAGCGACCCTAGAGGTTATCCAGCTGAATCTCTTCATCTCCTGGAAAGAGAAACACGAGCACCATCAGGGGAAGCCACTTGTCCCAGGCGGCTAAGTGGCAGAGATGGGACTCGCATTCAGATCTCCCGACTTAATCCAAGGCTTCTTTGGGGCCTGAATTATAGCCACCTGGCTGTTCCTGGCCCCGGAGCCAGCCTGGCTCACTAAAGGGATTCATCCACTAGGAGCATAATGTCGGGCCTCTCTGTAGAAGGGCTTGTGCTGAGATTCTGGCATTTGGGTCAGGCCCCGTCTCCGAAGCTTTGGGGAGACTCGGAGGTTCCTTCCTTATTTCTATAAGCTCAGGGCCCCAGACCTGCAGGCACCCCATGTTTCTAGGCAGCCAGCTGCACCAGGCAACCAGGGCCCTCCCGGAGGGGCTTGGAGAAGCCCACGTCCCCCATTCCCTAGCAGGAGAGGTCTCTGTCTGGCCTCTTTCCCTCGGTGACTCATCCCTGTGGGCAGTCCCTCCAGCTGGGCACATTCCTAGGCTTGTGGCCCGCAGGTCCATCCTGTGGCACCCTCGTCCGTGTCCTCTCATGAATTCACCTCAGTGGGTCTGAGCCGGACCTGAAATCTGTTAGGCTGCAATTAACTTCCATTTCCTTCTTCATTTGGGGAAGCCAAGGGCTGGCTCCTGGCTTCCAGCCCCAGGCACTTGCCCCGCAACCTGCCTGCCGGGGAATAGCCGGCCAGAGGAATCCAGCCAGGGCCGGGGAAGTTCTGTCTTGGGCCCTCGAAGAGCTCGAGTGCTGGGGTGTGTGTGGGAGAGACGGTGCGCCTGCGCCCCTCCGATAACCCAAGTATGTCCCCCCTCAGGGAACTCCAACAGGAATGTGGCTGAAATAGCTAACCACCCCCTCCTGCTTCCCCCAGTCACTGAAGGGTCCTCTCCCTTCTCCCTGAGCAGCAACATTCTTCTGGCATGAAATCTTTGTGGGCTCCCTCCCTCCATTTTCCTCCTCTCCTCCCCTGTGGCTGTGGCCCTGATGTCGGCCAGGAGGGACCTAAGCCCAGGAAGGGAGCTCCAGGGGGAGGCTTCCCACCAAAGCAGGAAAGAAGTGCAAGGCGCACATAGAGCAAGGGGGAATCACACACACACACACACACACACACACACCCAGGCAACAGGGAAAAACTCATCCACACATACGTCTCCCCCATGCCGAGGGAGACAAAAGCACCGACTCATACAGACACGTGAGAGGCAGCACGTGTCCCACATCCAGTGAATACCTGCTGGGTGACCTTGGGCAAGTCACTTCACTTCTACAGTGCTCTAGGGACTCAAGGTGCAGAGAAGGATGGTGACCTGCATTGTCAGAAGGAGTTCACTCCTCTCTATCAAAGTCTAGTTCCTTCCCCTGTTGTTATTGTTGTTCAGTCCCATCTGACTCTTTGCGACCCCATGGACCATACTGTAGTGGGCCATTTCCTTTGGCAGAGGATTAAGGCAAACAGGTTAAGTACCTTATTCAGGGTCACACGGGCTGGATTTGAACTCAGACCTTCCTGATTCCAGGCCCAGTACTCTGTCCTTATTGAGCCAGATAGCTGCCTCTCTCTCTCTGTCTCTTTCTCTGTATATGTGTGTGTGTGTCTCCTCTTCCCTATATGTATATATATCCCCTATATATATCCATATCCATATCCATATAGGGAAGGGGAGAGAGAGACACACATACACACATCCAGTGACAGAAAAACAGAAACAGAGGGAAAGAGAGACAAAGAGACACAGAGAGATAGAGAGAGGCAGAGAGAGGGAGGGAAAGAGAAAGAGACATAGAGAAAGAGAGGAAGGGAAGGAGAGGGAGAGAGACACACATTCAGAGACACAGAGACAGAGACAAAGAGAGACAGAAACACAGGCAGAGAGAGGGAGGGAAAGAGACAGATAGAGAGACAGAGATAGAGAGGAAGGGAAGCAGGGAAGGAAAGGAGGGAAGGAGAGGGAGAGAGATACACATACAGAGACAGAAAGACAGAGACAGTGAGACAGGCAGAGAGAGGCAGAGACAGAGGGAAGGAGGGAAAGAGAGAGAGTCAGACAGACAGGCAGACAAACAAAAGCATTGAGGGTTAAATGTACATTTAAGTCCACAAAAACACAAACACAAGCATGCCCAAAGATTCAGGCATGACAGGTAACAAGCAGCCACTTTATCTTTGGGATCTCAGCCTCCGCTTGGGCCCAATCTTACTGATCTGTACCTTATGTTCAAATGCTACGGTTATCATTGGACTGATGAAGAAACTGGTGCCTGGAGATCAGGTATACTCTTGAGTTTCCCTATTCTTTGGGGTTGTAAGTAGGATAATGATGTAAGGATTGTGTTCTTCTCTCCAACCAATTAATCAATGGAGTGAAGAGGAATTAAGCGACTTTCCTATAACTTCATCATAATACGTGGACAAGCTCTTTCTAAATTAACGTGAACTTTTGACCATTAGATGAAAGGCATGTTATGTATGCCACACAGGAAACATATTGTGATTGATTGATTGATTGACTAAGGAGGAGCTGGACTCCCAGTTTCACAAACTGGGCTAAGACTGGCCCCCAGATCTTCTGATTCTCAGGTTTTTAGGCCACTGCTTTTTCCTAACCCAGCCCACTCCCTTCATCAGGCTGCCTAGATAAATCAGATCTGTGGAGTTCCCAAGGGCTGTTTGGGGACTGAGGCATGAATTATGGGTTCTTTTTCCTAGATTCTCTTTTCAAGATCAGCTCAGATGCTGAGACCTAGACTAGAGCTAAAGAGTTCTCGATCCCTCTTTGGGGATGATGGTTATGCATAGTGGGCTCTGGGAACAGTGGGAATCAACCTCCTCTCTTTCTAGGGCCCTCCTGCTGCTCTTCCTCCATTTCCTCTCTTGAATATCAGCTGATATGCTGAAAAGGAGTTGGGCTGAAGAGTTCCCAGCAATTAGGTAGTAGTAGTAGTAGTAGTAACTGAAAGAAAAAGCTCTCTCCTTCCTTCCTTCCTTCCTTCCTTCCTTCCTTCCTTCCTTCCTTCCTTCCTTGCTTCCTTCCTTCTTTCCTTCCTTGCTTCCTTGCTTCTTTCCTTCTTTCTTTCCTTCCTTCCTTCCTTCCTTCCTTGCTTCTTTCCTTCCTTCCTTGCTTCTTTCCTTCTTTCTTTCCTTCCTTTCTTCCTTCTTTCCTTCCTTCTCTCTGGGGATAGAGCCAGCACTGAGGAGGAATTTCTCTTGGCTTCTCCTAACCTCCTACCTCCTTTGGCAATGGTGGCCACAATTCTTCCACATGGCAACAAGAACATATATTTGCCTCAGTGAACCCATACCTGGATTTGGAGCACTGGAAAGATTTGGTGGGATGTTAGGCAAAGACCTGGGTTCTAGACCTAGTTCATTCTCTGACTTAATTTATATTTTGGGCACGTGGTAGGACATTTCTGGGCTTCAGTTTCCTAATCTGTAAAATGGAGCTGAAAACCACCTGTTCCTCCTGAAGAAGATCTTAGAATATAAAATATCAGAGCTGGAAGAGAACTCAGAAACAGAGACTATCAGAGCTGGGGGGACTTAAGGATGTGGAACACAGCACCTCTAACCCAGAGCTCCTGCAACAGAACCCATTACTACAGTTATACCTTCTGTCCTTGGGAGGGAGTAGGGGGAGGGGGCAATAGCTGTGAGGGTCCCCTCCCTGGCCCGGGGCAGACCCGAGTAATGTGGGCCTGGAATCTTTTCTGGTCCCTTATCTCCTAGCCCAACAAGGAGGAACAGGTTTGACCTCCCAGAGGCAGGCAGGGCTCCCGGCCCAGGATGGCACATTCTGGGATGAGGTTTGAGAAAAGAAGGTTCCTGTGCTACATAGGTCTTCCTCTTCTGTAGTCCCCTCTTCCTCCAAACCCCTCCTCAAATGCCCATATTACATAGTGTTGTGAAAGCCTACAAACACCTATCAAAGAACATATTCTCTCACAATTCCCCCTCACAAAACCTATTCTGAAAAGGAATATGACCAGCCACAGTCCTCCCTCCCCAAACCTTGTCCCTGACAGTCTTGACCCCACTTTGGGGGCCGGCTGCTGCCTCTACATTGCAATGACCCAGACGGCTTCTATTCCCCCCGTCCTGGGGGGAGGTGGGAGGTGGGAGTCGGGGCAGGAGAGCTTGGAGAGAGGGGGAGGATTGGTCTCGGGGTCCTCTCCAATCCACATAGGACAAGCATAATGTGACTAATGATAACAATAACAGCCCACATTTCTCCACAGGTTTAGATTTCACAAATTATACTAGCTTTACACATCTTGGTCTTGGGAATAAAACAAGAGAAGTTCTCCGTTTCCCCTCTTTGGCCCTTTGTAAGATCATTCTCTCATCTCTCAGCCCAAAGCCTTTATACAACCCTGTGAGATGGACACGATAAGGATTATTATCTGCCTTTTACACAGATGGGGAAACCGAGTCTCAGAGCCCCATCCAATGTCCCCATAGCAAGATGGTAGGAAAGTCTCTAGAACCCAAGGTTTCTTGACTCCCGCTCTGATGCTCCTTGAAGGGATGGGGAACTTCTTTCCTCTCTATCCACTTAGGATAGTAGGGGACATCTCCCAGAATCCATCTCTCCCCAACAAAACCTAGCAAAATGCCACTAGGAAGAAGAGTGAATGGAGGGGCCCCAGCCTAACAAGGGGATAGAGTTGGTCTCTTGGAGCCACAAATGTGGACCCCACCGGTGAGGGTACTTACTGTAACCACATGTTTTGGGATTCGTGGTGTGACAAGCAATCTTTGTCTTGTAATTTCTTAACCAAAAGGGCATTTTTCTTTTCCTGAAACTAGGAACTACACCTGAAAATGCCTATGTTCCCTCTGACTCAGCCTTCAGGTCCTTGGTTTAATCAATTAAATAATACTTTAGTTTCTGTCTTATCTACCTCTTCCCTCATATAAGCCTCCGGCTCCAAGAAGATTAGCTTCTCTGTCACCCAACGAAGACCTGCTGCTAGATTTGACACCCGGGACACTTGTTCTTTCCCCCAGAAGTTATTTATTGTTGTGTAGAATAGACAATGGGGAAGCTAGATGGCACAGTGGATAGAGTACCCAGGCTGGAATCAGGAAGACTCATCTTCCTGAGTTCAAATCCTCCCTTAGACACTTAATCGCTGTGTGATCCTGGGCAAGTCAATTAACTCTGTTTGCCTCAGTTTCCTTATCTGTAAAATGAGAGCTGGAGAAGGAAATGGCAAACCACTCCAATATCTCTGCCAAGAAAACCCCAAATGGAGTTACGAAGACTGAAACAATACACTAGCGGGTTAGACAGTGCTTTTACCATGGAGAGAAAGAGCCCAAGACTGTAGGATTTCTTGCTTCTAGAAACCTGAGAGATTACCTCCATCCAATTCTCCCTTTTTCAAGATAAGGAAAGTGAGACAATGAAAATTGATTTGCCAAAGGGCATACTAGCAGTTTTAGTCGAACTTTGGAATTCAGTTGCTTTGAAATTTTTCAAAGAAAACCCAATTTTTCTCTGGTAGGCTGATGGTGTAAAGGAGAACAGGCCTTGGAGACAGGAGACCTGGGTTCCAGTGTACCACCATCCAGATGCTACCACCATCTCTCTATGTGTATTATCCTTCATTCAGGTACTTTCCCTTTATGGGCCTCGATCTCCTCCTCCTCCATCAAAAGTGAATGTTTAGGGCAGCTGTGGCTCTGGGGATAGAGCACCAGGTCTAGAATTGGGGGGAATCTGGGTTCAAATCTGGCCTCAGGCACTTCCTAGCTATGTGACCCTGGGCAAGTCACTTAACCCCCATTGTCTAGCCTTTGTCCTTCTGTCCTCAAAGTTGTTACTAGGATAGAAAGTAAGAGTTAAAAAGAATGAAGGTTTGGGGAAGATGATCTCTAAAGTCCTTTCTAGGATTCATTCTTCTCCCAATTTTATCCCTGACTCTGGAGGATTTTCTCTTTCTTTTGAGAGCTCACCTTAGCCCTGGATCTCTCACACTAGAATTGGCTGCCTCACCTGTAGCCTTTGCTCTGATTTGCTGGCTCTCCCTAGAAACTCCATTTGAAGAAGGATGCTCAGGCCAGGTGGATCTTCATTCCCCTCCACACTTTCCTTTCTCATACCTCTTGATGGAATCTTCACCTCTTCCCTCCCACATGTATGCTCCCTTTCAGTCTTCCTGAATTAGACGGTAACTCTCTGAGGGCAGACACTGTCTTCTTTCTGCTTGTATTAGTATTCCCAGAACTTGATTTCTAGATGTGACGTTCCCCTTTGTATGTTCTAACGTTCTGGATGCTAAATTCACTTCTGACTCTGACATTCTATGTTCCAAAGTTCTTTCTGGTTCTGAAATTCTGTGCTCTACCTTCCAAGGATCTTTCCAGCTCTAAAATTCACAGAATCTCTGAATCTCAGTTGGAAGAGACCTCACTAACCAGCCCAACAAAGCCTTACTTAAACAGAATCTCTTTTGTATCATAGCTGATAAGGGGTAGCTGGCTTCTGCTTGAAGTCCTCAAGCGTGGGGAGACCCATTACCACCTGAAGCAATTTTCCATTCCATGAATTTATTTCTTCTTTCGTTTATTCATTTATTATTCCATTTATTCTTTTTTTTTTTTAACCCTTACCTTCCATCTTAGAATCAATACTGTGTATTGGTCCCAAGGCAGAAGAGTTGTAAGGGCTAGGCAATGGGGGTCAAGTGACTTGCTCGGGATCACACAGCTAGGAACTGTCTAAGGCTGGATTTGAACCCAGGTCCTTTTGACTCCAGGCCTGGCTCTCATCTGAAGTTGAGTCTTCCTGATTTCAAGCCTAGTTCTCAATCCACTGTGCCACTAGCACTAAAAATTAAAAAAAAAAATCTCTTCCTCATTCCTTAATCTCTTGTCCCAAATCCATCCTTTATGATGCTGGCAGAACAATCTTCCACCTCAGGAATATTCAGTAGTTCCCTATTGCCTTCCACACCATGGCCATGTTTTCAAGGTCTCTAATCTGGCCCAAACTTACTTCCCTAAAGAAATGCAGTGGGAGTAAAGGAAAGAGCATTGGGCTTGGGCTCAGAGGATGTAGATTTGAACTCTGGCTTTACTTTTGCTTCTTGGCCTTGAACAATTCACTTTTCCTTATTTGAGCCTCAGTTTGTTTCTCTATAAAATGGGTACAATAACACTTGCACTAACTTCCTCATAGTGTGATTGTAAGGAAAGGATTTTATAAGACTCAAAGTTCAGAAGAAATGAGCCAATATTATTCTCTTTATTTTCTACTACTTCTAAGAATGCTCCCTCTGTTCCTGTTAGAGGGGCAGTTAGGTGGTTAGTGCTGTGTCTGGAGTCAGGAAGATAAGTTCAAATCTGGCCTCAGACACTTGCTGTGTGATCCTGGGCAAGTCACTTAACACTGTTTGCTTCATTTTCCTCATCTATAAAATAAGCGGGGAAGGAAATAGCAAACCACTCCAGGATCTTTGCCAAGAAAGCCCCAAAGGAGATCATGAAGAATCAGGTGTGACTAAAATGACTGAAAAACAACATCTTCCTTAATGCCATAGTCCAGGGTCTTGTATGGAGAAGCTATCAATATAGCTATATATCTGTATCTACTTATATATATTAAACACCTTACCTTCCATCTTAGAATCAATACTGTGTATTGGTTCCAAGGCAGAAAAACAATTAGGGCTAGACAGTGACTTTCCTAGGGTCACACAACTAGGAAGTGTCTGAGACCTGATTTTGACTCAGGACCTCCCCTCTCTAGGCCTGATTCTCAATCCACTGATCCATCTAGCTGCTCTAACTTAAATGGAATGTGTGACTGTCCAGTTTCTCTCTCTTCTCACCCCTCTGTCCAACTGAGAACTCCTTAAGGGAATCAAGCATGGCCTTTCCTTCTTCCAGTCTTCCTTATAGCCTAGTGGAGCTCGCCAAGCATCTCTACCTTTGCTAGAGCTGTAAGGGTTTAGAACAACAATTGCCCAAAAAAAATAGAAAAAGAAAAAAGAAAAAGAAAAAAGAAAGCCAGGGAGGAAGTTGAGAACATCTTTTTAGAGCATCTTCTTAATCTTTTCCTCCCAAATTAAAAAAAAAAAAGAAGGGATAGGAATTTTATTTCCTTGAACATTTTCAGATTTTCACAGGTCTTTACATCTGGAAATATGGTCAAAGAGATAATTTTTCAAGAAGCCAAACTATACCCAATATGAATATTCCTCTGTCATTATTAGAGAAAAGAGAAACAATTTGGGGGCTACTGAGACAACAGGGTGAGAAAATGGTGGCGTGCATTCTCCTTCCCTCACTTCAAGACTAAAGGAGGAAAACATTTTCCAAAAATGTGAGATCAGAGGCTAATTTGGCTTTTCTTAAATTAATAACCCACTTTTGAGGTGGAAAATCCATGTAAAAGAGGAATACCATATTTCAGATCTGCTTACATTTCCAATTCTCGGCTCTTCCTTCCCAACATTTCCATAAATTTTCCATCTCTAGCTTTTGCTTGGAAATAGCTTCCCTTTTCCTTGGTGAGCCCAAACCCTCCCATCCTTCAAGGCCCAGCTCAAGTTCCACCTCCTCCCAGAAGCCTCCTTTTATTATTCCAGGCCCCTTTGATCTTTCCCTTCTTCAGTCCCCAATAGCCTTTATTGTCCTAATACACAACTTCATTCCACAAAAGTCTTGCTCTGCTGAGACATCCCAGCATAGAGGTGACCCTGGGTTTTCTAAAGCTGGGTGAATAGAGTACAGACTCTGCCAGGTCCAACCAAATCAGGATCTGCTTCAAGTGTAATCCCAGAGACAGTCTGTGTCTCCTGTCTGAGGACTATCCTGGCTAAATACCAAGAAACTCGTCATCGATTGGCTAGCCACTAGCTGATGAATACTTTGTCCACCATGAAGACTGAAGCAATTAAAAATATTCAGTGACTCTCAGTACTGGGTGGCCCCAATTCTTGACTCACAGGGCTGATGGAAAAGGGGCCATGGAAATCTACAAGTGGTAGTTTTCCCACCCTCTGCAAGCATTCATTTAACTGCCAGCACTCCAGGTTTCAGATCTTTGCCCAATGATCTCCAAGTTGATATTCTAATGGAGGACTCCAGCCACCTCCACACTGGCATAAATAAGTGGGAGTCAAATGGCTCTCAGTTCCTCCTAGGGGAAGTCAATAAAAGATTTGGCATGGTTGCTTTCATCCTGTGTCTAAAGGCTGGAAGAAGCATCTGTCCATTGGTACATTTAAGTGCTCTTCTTGCCTTTTAGTTCTCAGGATGAATTTAGACCAGGGAACTACCATAACTGTTGGAGTTTATGGGCCAACTTCTGCTGTTGAGAATGAAGAAATCCTAGAAATAGCAAGATTCCATCCTTCCCACCCTCCACTCCCTACCAAGTCAACATGTCCACGAATACTCAATGCCTTGGATAAGATGGTAGCTACAGGGGAGGATGAGGAAAACGAGGTTGAAAAGTATGCTTTGCTAAGAAATGAAGGGGTTATAGATTGTTCAGAAGCCTCATGTCCCTCTCTATATTAGGGAGGCTTTCTTTAAGAAGGGTTGAGAGGCAGTGGACATGGTAACCTTCTACCAACGCCTAGAAAAAAGGAAACTGAATTTTAACATTAAAAATTAAAAATATATTTTTATATTATTATATTTATATAACATAGGATATTATATAATATTAAACATATTTAATATTATATAATATATAATATTATGTGTGTGTGTGTGTACCTTTACCTTCTGTTTTAGAATTGATACTAAGTGGTAAGGGCTAGGCAATGGGGGTTAAATGACTTGCCCAGGCCATACAGCTGGGAAGTATCTGAGGCCAAATTTGAACCTAGGACCTTCCATATCTCTAGGCCTGGGTCTCTATCCACTGAGCCACCCAGCTGCCCTGAAACTGATTAAATGGGAACAAACAGGAAAGAGCTGGTTACTAACATGGGAGTCATTTTAGACTCAGTTGTGTATAGCCAGATGGACTGGTTAGAGCAAAAGGCAAAACAAACAACAAATTAACTCATTAAGTTAAATAAACTAACTAATTAAATTAATAACAAATCAAAAGAAAGGATAAAGATGAGAAGATGCTATATGCAATTAAAATAGCTCCAACCTGCCCTACTTAGACTGTTGATTCTGAATAATAATAATTGACTTTAATAGAGTGCTTGATTGCTTGCAAAGCACATTATTTCAACTGAGCATGGAAAAGATTTCGGATAGTAATACTACCAAAAAAAAAAGAAAAGAAAAAAAAAAAAAGAAAGGGTCATATGGCCTGTCCCCAGGTCTACTTCTCCGTCTCTGTAAAATCATTTGGAGAATGATCTAGGCATGTATGAAGGGCAGCCTTGATGAAAACACGAGAAGACAGCTCTCAATCATAGACCATATCTTCAGTCATCAGATTGACTGAGAGGTGTTAAGAATTCAAGTAGCCATTGTGTTTTTTATTACTCCTTCACCTCCCACCCCAAAAGTGTTTGACTCAGTAGATCAAAAGGCAGCCTTCAAGATTCTTTACACCATGTTTTCTATTTTTTTCCTTTACCTTCTGTATGAGAATTGATACGGGTATTGGCTCCAAGATGAGTGATGAAGGCTAAGCAAGGGGGGTGAAGTGACTTGCCCAAGGTCACACAGCTAGGAAGTGTCTGAGGTCAGATTTGAACCCAGAATCTCCCATCCTTCTCCAGGCCTGGCTCTCTACCTACTGAACAACCTAGCTGCCCCTTCCCTATGGAGTAGCTATCAATACAGCTATGTATCTATATCTACTAATATATATATTAAAATCCTCACCTTCCGTCTTAGAATCAATACTGTGTATTGGTTCCACGGCAGAAAAACAATAAGGGCTAGACAGTGGGTGTCAAGTGACTTTCCTAGATACGAATACAGATGTGACTTTGTTCAATGATCCTGTTATGATCAATAATCAAGTGGAACAAAATGGAACGACATTGGCTTGCCAAAAGTATTTGCCAGTGTCATAGAGGTTGTCCTATACAAAACTCAAAGGAATAATAATAACGACAATAATAATGATGACAGTAGTTGGCATTTATATAGAATTTAAAGGTTTGCAAAGCACTTTCCATATATATTTCCTTCGATCCTTTCTATCTTTCATTCCAATTTTACAGCTGAGAGAACTGAGGCTGAGAGAAGTTAAGTGACTTGGCCATGGCCACACAGATAGTAAGTGTCTGGGGGTAGGATTCGAACTCAGACTTTTCCTGACTCCAAATCCAACACCCTATCCATTACTTCACCTGCACTTGCTATATCTTCAGTTGTTACTCTGAGGGTTTTCATCAGCACCTACATCTTAAATGTGAACAACAGATAGACACGGAGATGGACTTAGAATTGAATAAGAGGAAGAGAGAGGACTAGACTGCATTTGGGAAATTGTGCTCTACTTCTCATTATGCCAAGTTACTATTTGCCACCCAAATCCCATCTTTTCTAGACCTTGGTGACATTACAGAGTTGCCAGTAGAATAACACCCTCTCAGAAGAATTAAAGCAGAAAGTAGTAAATGGCCATGGAAAGATTCATGGTGCCTTGGGTGAATGCTGCTGCAGAATATTACCAATGAGGACACGCAAGCAAGAAGAGTCATAAAATCCATCACCCCAGATGTGTATGACCCAGAAAGGAGGTACGCCAGTCAAGGGGTGGGACCAAAAGATAACAGATGGACAGATCATGGGGGCATTGTGCCCCAGAGAGAAGATTTACAGAAGGACAGACGTGAAGAGTAACTGCATGGAATGACAAGAAGAAGAGGTCTACATCAGCCCTCGGGGCAGGAATACCCGAGTATGGGACGTAGAGTGCCAGAGTTGAAAAGGACCTTAGACATCAGCCCTGCTTATTTTTGTAGCAGGACTAGAAGGTAACAGGTGACTGGCCAATAGGGGCCCAACCCCTCGGGTACATACAATCTGTACTGCTAGGTGCCAGTCCCTGTGGATGCGTGGCGAGCCCTTCACATCAGGGCAAGTATTCTGGGACTGTTTCCTGTCTGCCTACTGCAAGATAATGGAAGATCTTTTGTTGGTGGCTGAATTGGAACTGAGTGCACGTTTCAGAGGCTCTTAGGGGGCAGCCAGGGGGCTCAAACCTGGAGATAGGTCACGGCAGGGGATAAGTTGTTTCTATTTTTATTTTTATAGATGTGAGCCCTATTTCTCCCCAATCCCAAATTGTGAGTCTCTTGAGGGCAGAGATCATTCTATATTTGTACTTTCCCTCTAGCACTTAGTAGTCAACTCAGTTCAACAAACATATTGATTTTGTCAGGCTCTGAGGCTGGCAGTGGGATACGAAGGATAGAGTGATGTGTCCTCATGCTTATAGCCCAACAGGAGGGTTGGACAAGTACACAAATAGGTTACTCAGTGAGTCATCGTTTGGCAATTAGCTGAGGGGCTAATTGGTTGGGATGCCTCCTCCTGCCACTGGAAAGTGTCTCCATTTTCCCATCATTCACCCCACGGCAGAGGGAGGAAGATTTATTTGCCCATGACTAGAGTCCTCCAGGGTGGCACAAAAAGATTATTCAAAACAACCTTCCCATTTTAAAGACAAGGTAACTGAGGCCAAGAGAAGGCAAAAATTTCCCCAAAGCCACTAATGACACAGGATGATGCATCCCAGGCCCCACAACTTCCTAGGGACAGTCCCCATCTTTCACCAATCCCACACCCCAGCCAGTACCTTTGTACAGTACTGGGCCAAAGATGGCAAGACTGTTGTTGACAGTGGTACAATTCCATCGGCGACCTCGGAACTGGTGCTGGCACTCCTGGATGCCAATCTTCACACCTTCAGCCACACTGGGCATGATATCCACATAATTCCGACAGAAGCGCAGCTGTTTGGGCACCAGGCCGGGAATGCTCCCACACAGGATGGGCTGAGTGCCCAGCGAGGTATACTGATGCCCCACAGCCAAAGACCTGGGAGGTGGGGAAAAACAAGAAGACCCTTGGTTAATGGTATAATTCGATTAAATCCATTTCACTTCAATTCAAGTCAAGATAATTCAACCCACATTCATTAGGTGCCTACTGTATACTACAGAGCATTTTCTTTGGCATTGGGAGTGATACTAAGATAATTGACACGTAGTTTCTGTCTGATATTCGAGTTCATAGTCAATAAGCATTTATTGATTGTCTACTGGGTGCAAAGTCCTATGCTAGCAACTGGCAGATAACAAGAAGGAATAAGTCATAGTTCTTGTCTTCAGGAAGTGTTTACTCTGGTAGGGGATGCCACACACATAGGTAATGCCAAATAATACAAGAGAAGAGCTTTAGAAAAGGGCAAACAAAATAAAACACGAGGCCCCTGAAAGGAGAAGGACAAGGAGAACTCTCTGGAGGAGGTAACTTCTGAGCAAGGTCCCGAGGGACTGAGCAGGGATTTATCAGGAAATGAAGGAGAGGGAATGAAATCTAATAATCCAATTCAATAAACACTTAAGAACATACTCTGTGCCCAACACTGTGCTAAGTGCTGGGTATACAGAGAAAGCCAGAAGACAATCCCTGCCCTCAGAGCTCCCAGTCTAATGGGGGAGACAACTTTACACAGTAAAGGGGAAATAATTAACAGAGAGAAGGCACCCGAATTAGGAGGAATTGGGGAAGGCTTCTTAGAGGAGGTGGGATTTTAGTTAGGGAGGTCAGTCGCCCAAGAAGAGGAGGGAGAGTGTTCCAAGCACGAGGGACAGCCAGAGAATATGCCCAGAGTGGAGAGACTGTCATGTTCATGAGACAGCCAGAAGGCCAGTGTCAACAGATAGAAGAGCACAAAGGCATAGAATTGGGGAACAGACAGACAGACAGAGGCAGAGACATAAAGACACAGAGTGGCGGAAACAGACAAGAGGCAGAGAGTGACAGAGACAGAAAGTCACAGGGACACAGATAGAGAGTGACAGAGGCAGAGGCAGAGAGAAAAGCAGATAAGAGACAGTGACAAAGAGACAGAGGCAGAAAGACACAAGGACACCCAGAGTGACAGAGAGAGAGAGAGAGAGAGAGAGAGAGAGAGAGAGAGAGAGAGAGAGACACAGAGAGAGAGACACAGAGAGAGAGAGACACAGAGAGAGAGAGACAGAGAGAGAATGTGCATGTGGTATAGTCGATAGAGTAGTGCAGAGAGGACCAAAGAGTGGGCTGGGGGAAGAGGAGGAGCTAAATGTGTAAAGGTAAAGTAGTACCAGATTGCCAAACAAACGAGCTTAGCTTTTCCTCTGTAGGTCATTGGGGACCCCCCGGAGATCAGAGGAGTAACACAAGCCACTAGAGCTGACATAAGGAAGCCCTTCGGGCAGAGTGTGAAGGATGCCTTAAAGAGGGAGAGTGAAAGCCGGAGGACCCGGTAGGAGGCTGTTAGAATCATCCAGATGGGGAGAGAGAGAGAGATGTGGGAAATATTTCAGAGATAGAATCAATAGGCCTTGATGACTGATTGGATAGGAGTAGTGAGGGAATGGGAAGAGTCCAAGGTAACATTAAAGTTTCAAACACAGGAGATGAGTGAATGTTGGCGCTACAGATAGAAATAATGAATGGTTGCTTCCCTACTCAGAGAGGGGAATCTGATGAGGGAGGCGCAATCTCTAAGGGAGCCACTGGTTGGAGGGGGGGAGGACACACACAGAGGTGTACTGGTGAATGTTTAACAACCAGCTCCAGGGGCAGGGGGAGTGGGATGTACGTGTTTAAGTTTTAGTTGCATTAACATTTTCTCCATCATTTTCTTAAATCGAGATAATCAACAAAACAACAAAAGCAAGTCCTGATTCGTAGCGTTTGTCAGTTTTTGAAGGCTCGACGCTCAGACTGAACATTGAACAACCGGATTTGAGCAGGGACATGGGATCCAAACATGTCTGAGATAATCAGACTAAGGAGAGGGCAGTGCAGTAGAATATAAAAGGTGACTCATGATCTAGGAGAAATTCCCAAATCAAGGAGGATTGTAGGATAAGGCACAAATTCCTTAGCTGGCCATCCAAGACTCTCAGATCCCAGAGGTCTTCCCTGTTTTATTGACAAATTGCAAAATTGGCTGTTCCCTGATCCTTGTCCTGCTTGTCCTCACCTATGTGTATTTAAGCAGGCTAACCTTTTATGCCTAGAACTGAATCCCATGTCTTTGGCTGTTGAAATTTTTCCTTTACTTCAAAACCCAATTTGTGTGCTACCTCCTCCTTGAAGCTTTCCCTGATTCTCCCTGCCTTCTGCCCCAACTCCGAACACGTCATCTTTCTCTTACTTATGTCTTCACTGTTTAGACCTTTTCCTACACACTTAGCATATTAGAGGTTGTGTTCATTATCTGTATAGCAGGTTGCTGATGTGGGGCAATCCTCTGCTTCATTCCCATATTTATCTTAACTCCTTCCTGCCCTTGGACTGTCAGCTCCAGGCACTTCGAGTTTCATATGTGTAGCCTGAGCATGGTTGGTGGTACAGAAAGTTGAGGGTGAGATAGATGGAAACAGCAGGCCAAGGAAGTAAAGGATTCAAGAGTGACAGAGAAGATATTACGAAAACAGTCTGTCATAGCATCAAGACTGGGCAGGAAGGGAAAAGAATTCAGAAGAAAGGTGCCAGCCTGAGAGGAAGAATGAGGGACCAACAGTCGCAATGAAGGGAGGTGTAAGATAGTGGGGGAGATGAAAGGACAGGAAGATGGTAGTCAGAGGGAAGTTCCAGAGTTCCAGATCTTGGAGATGGAATGATTTCCATCATGGAGTGAGTCGTGTTCACCCAGGGATGACTAAATTAGAGATTGGGTAATGAGCAGAATTCAGTCCCACAACTGCTGACACACAAGATTGGTCGAAGGAACTGGGGATGTCAAGTATGGAAAAGAGAAGATGTAGGAGGAATATGAGAGCTGTCTGTCAGTCTGTCCCTGTCCCACAGTCTAGCACTGTTTCAAAGCATCTTTGACTACGAGCAATGGGTAGAAGAAGAAAAAGCATGTCATAGGAATAAGGGTCCTGAACTGGGAACTAGAAAACCTGTGTTTATATGTACCTCTACCACGTGTGCCCAATGGGTGAATCACATCACCTCTCTGGGCCCCAGTTACCTCATCTGTAAAATGGGGGGGGTGTATAGTTGGATGAAATGATTTCTAAGGTCCTTTCTAGATCTAAGTTACAAGAAGGCAGATGTGCATTCAATTTAAAGGCAAGAGACACATATACACACAAATACACACTCATGACTCTGATTCGAGCCTCCCCAAAGCAGAGGAAGCCCCTCTGGGCTTTGTGAATCCCTTGTCACTAGAGGTTTTCAGGCAGAGGCTGGATGATCAATTGTTAGGGCTATTGTAGCGGAAATTGCTGCTCTGGGTAATGGTTGGACTGGCTGTCCTCGGAGGTCCTTTCCTGCTCAGATCGGAGATTTTACAATTCTAGCACTCATTCACAAGTAATCAGAGAGGCCCTTTGGAGATAATCTCCTCTCTATCCTCATTCTCAGGCACAATTGAGCCTCTGTAGGAAGCTGCTGGTTCCAAGGGGAAAAGATTTCTTAACTTCCCTGATGTTCTTCCTTAAGGCTACCCCAAAACTCTCTTGCTACACTTTTAAAGGTAGGACATGGCGAGTCAGTAGTGCCTGGTCTCTACTGAAAACAAACATTCCTACCAAGGGCTCCTTTGCGAATGCCGAGTATGGGGGCAAAAATACTGCAAAGGGAAGGGATAAGGAGCAGTTTCCACAGCAAGGTGAGGACTGAGGTTATCCTGTGACAGAGGAATGAGTTCTTTCCCAGCTGCTCTGCCCAACTTATGGCCTCATACCCTTCCGGCCTAGGTCCTTTCCACTTTCAGGACTTTGCTTGGCTCAGCCTCTTAACCTGGAAGCTTCCTTTAATGTATCTGCCAGATGAGTCCATGCTCCCAACCCTGCTCATAAACATTTCCTCCAGGAAGCCTTCTCTGATTCCAACCCAACACAGATTCTTTCCAATGTCAAGAGTGCTGGAAATAGTCAAACAAACTGAGTCTAAAGCTCAGCTCTATTCCTGATCATTTCTGTGACTCCAAGCAAGCCATTTTGCCTGTCTGATGCCTCATTTTCCTCTTCTGTAAAATGAGGAGGTTGTTTCTGTTTTAAACTCTATTCTGGGTCCTGGAAGCACTTAGGTATCTCCTAGGGTTATGAAAAAGCAGGG
Organism: Gracilinanus agilis; assembly: GCF_016433145.1. Classification (NCBI taxonomy): domain Eukaryota; kingdom Metazoa; phylum Chordata; class Mammalia; order Didelphimorphia; family Didelphidae; genus Gracilinanus; species Gracilinanus agilis. Next base: position 95,269,423 of record NC_058130.1, read on the forward strand.
GAAGAGGATGACAGTTCATTTATTCAGGTCTAAGACAAAGGAAGAGAGCCAGAGTGGTATAGTGGATAGAGAACCAGTTTCAGAACCAGGATGAAGGAAGTCCAAGTTCTGCTTTTGACATACTGGCTAGGTGATCCTGGATAAATCATTTAACCTCTTGGAGTCCCAGGCAACTCAGCTTTCTAAGACAATAAATTAAACAGCAGGTGCCTCTAGTAAGAGTTTCTTTGGGAGTTCCTTCTGTCAATAAAATCCTGGTCTGGTCATAAACCAACAACACATGGAAAAAGGAGGAAAGAAAGAGGAAATAAGGAAGTGGGGGCAGAAAAGTGGAAAGAGGAGGAAAAAAGAATGAGAGAAGCAGAGACCAAGTTGCAACTATGAGTTGATAACTTGTAAAGGCAGCTAGCCCAAACAGTAAATAAGAACCCTGGGGTCAGGAAGAGTTGAGTTCGAATCTATTACTACTAGTTGTGTGACCCTGGAGAAGTCAACCTCTGTTTGCCTCAGTTTTCTCACCTGTAAAATAGATATGATAAAGTATCTATGTCCCAGGGTTTTAGCAAAGATAAAATGAGATATTTATGATATGCTTTATAAACCTTAAAGAGCTATATAAACTCTCTCTGTCTCTGTCTCTGTCTCTCTCTCCCTCCTCCCCTCCCATTGCCAACCATATTCATTCTTGCAACTGTGATTACTACTCTAAGACAGGGGACTCTCCAATTTTATCTCCAGCCTTGTCCTTTTAGCATCAAGCTCTACACCTACATTTTCAGCTGCCTCCAGGAAGATATCTTCAACTGGAGATCCAGCTGGCATCTCACACTTCACATGTACTCAACTAAGTTTATTTAGTTTCACCATTTCTGTCAGTGGTACCATCATTCAACCATCTTTTATGTTAGGAGTTAGCCTTGATCCTTTCCTTTCTCTCCTTTCTCATACTGGATCAGTTACAAAAGCCTGTGGGTTTCACTTTTAGGGTAGCTCTCAAGTCCATCCTCTCCTCTCCATCCCCACAACCACCAAGTTAGGACAGGCCCTCACTGACACCTATTGTAATTGATGCCCAACATGTCTGCATCAACTACATTCTCTCTCTAGTTCAATTAATCAAATAAGATAATAGTCCCATAGACTCAAGAGCTAGAAGACAGGAGTTGAGTCCAACCTCCTCATTTTACAGATGAGAAAACTGGGACCCAAAGAGGTTAACTTAATGTATATAAAAAAACTACTCAAACCTCAAAGCACTATATAAACACCAGTTGTTATCATCATTCAGTTACACCTCTAAAGCATACCACCTGTGTGACCTGGGATAAGTCACTTAATTTTCCTAGGTCTTAGTTTCTTCACTATAAAATGAAGGGATTAGACTTTGAAAGACTTTAGAATTTTGCTCAGTGCAATGATTAGTCAGGAGTCGAGAGGACTGAAGATGAAATAGACCACTCACTTTATGCTAGAGAGGTGACTGATGTAAAAAACACAAAATGTAACGTACATTTTTTAATATGGCCAATTGGGAATTTGTTTTGCTGGACTATGCGTATTTATCCTGAGAGTCTCCTATTTTAATGGTTTAAAGAGAGGAGAGAGTGGGAGGGATAGATAAAAATGCTCATACAAATAAATGAAGAATTAAAAAAGCACTTTAAAAATGAGAGAGGCTGAGATAGCAAAGTGACACAATGGATAAAATGGCAGGCTTGGAAAAGAGAGGACCTGGGTTCAAATCTGGTCTTGTACACTGCCTAAATGTGTATTTCTGGGCAAGTCACTTAATCATATTTGCCTAGCCCTTGCCCTTCTGTCTTAAACTTGTTACAAGGAGAGAAGTTAAGGATTTAAAAAAATTAGAGAGGTTGCAGTAGGTGGTCTTGGATGTTTCTTCCAGCTACAAATCCTATACTTAGCATACATACATCATTTTATTATAGTTATTTATGTTCGTGTGCCATATTTTCCTGTTAAATAATAAGGAACTATGGGAGCAAGACACACACTTTACCTAAACTTTGTATCTTAGCCAGCAAAAAACCCTGCATGCAGTAGGTATTTAATAGATGGTGCTAAATAAAAACCATTGCTGTAAACAAAGATGGAACTTGGCAGAAATGTCCCAAGACACCAGAAAAGATAACTGAGGGGTAGCCAGTTATGTATAACCCCTTGAGTCAAACGATTGGTAGAGATTCAAAACCATTAATGGAACTCAGCTTGATTTGTAGAGACCATGGCAGGCTTCCTGGAGTAGGAGAGAGTTAAGCAAAACAAAACAAAAAGGGGGGGGCTATGTCGAGGGAGAGAGAACAGGGAAAGCCCTCTAGGAAGGAAAGGGAAGGCAAAAGGAGATTGTTGGAAATTAGCCCGACATGTGGGAAGACAGTAAGACTTGATAAAGGTGAACAGTGCATTTTGGGGAGCAGTGGTAAGACAAGGAAGGTTGAATGTGAGAATCTAGGGACCTGGCGGCATAGAGAGAGTGCTGGGTTTGGAGTCAGCCAGTTAATAAGCCCTTATTAAGCACCGACTACATGCCAGGCACTCTACTAAGCACTGGGGAGCCAAAAAAGAGGCAAAAGATGGTCTTGCCCATAACAAGCTCACAATCTAATTAGGGGTGAGAACAAGTAAGCAAATCTATTCAAACAAGTTATAAGCAGGTTAAATAGGAAATCATGAACAGAGGGAAGGCATGACAATTTCTTGATGACATTAGACCAAGGACTTCATTTCTCTAGATCTAGTTCCTCCTCTATAAAATGCAATGATAAAAAAAGATTTCTTCTAGATCAAAATTCCCCAGAGCATGCCTTCTCCCAACCAAATGGAGAGAAGGGAGCACTGGCTAAGGGGAGATCCATTTTGTCTTGTAGGTATGGACCATGGGGCCAGTGGAATTGTTGAGCAGGAGAGAGGAGCGTGAAGGCGGCAGAATGGAAGAAGAATGGCACAGTGTGTGTGAAGGTGTGTGAGGTTGGAGATGGAGACCACGGAGGCAGGGAGTTTATGTAGGAAGCTGTCGGGCAGACTGGGCTTCTCGAAGGGCCTGGGTACGTCTACAGCCCAGATAAATGCAGTGGTTCCAGCGACAAGAAGGGCCGGACTGGAAGACCTTAAAAGACAACTCGCAGGCTCGTAGACACAGAGCTGGAAAAGGATCTTAGGGTCAAGTCCCACCTTGGCCATCTTCAAAAATTGATGTGATATTTTAGTTTTTCAGTCTATTGCTTCTCTAGCATAAATGTTTCATCTTCAGTCCTCTCAACTCCTGGTAGATCCCTGCAATGAGCAGAATTCTAAAGTCTTTTGAAGTCTGACTCCTTCATTTAATAGTGAAGAAACTAAGACCTAGAGAAATGTAGGGGCATGGACTTAAGACCTAGGAATTCTAGGAAGCTTACATAGCTAGTAAGTATCTAAGGTAGATTTTGAACTCAGGTCTTCCTGACCCCAAACCAGTGTACTATCTCGTTTGCAAAAGTCTATAGCCTTCCAAGAACTCTCCTTTCCACTCAATGGTCACAGGGTTGTCAATTCAGAGCTGGAAGGATCTTAGATGTCATTTAATCCAACAGATGTTGAAAATAAATCCTGGAAGGGTTAAGTGATTTATCCAAGGTCAATGAGTCTCCAAGGTGTGATCTGTACCCAGGTTCAAGGCTTTTATTTACCATACCACACTAGTTCCTTGTGTGAGGGATGGACACAGGAAATGGCCTTTCTTCTTCTACTCAACAAACCTGAAATCAGCTTTGCCTATGCAGAGAGCTCAGAATTTGGGATTGAATAGGAGGGCGAGGTTTGGGGCTCTCTTCAGATGGCCTGGTTGCCCTGTGTTCTGGCTGAGACCTCATCTGGGGCATTATGTCCATTTGGGGGCACATATTTTAGAAAGAACATTGATAAGGTGGAGACTATCCGGGAAGGGAAAGAGGGTGGAGAGGGGACTAGAACGCGTACTCTACACGGACTGGCTGAAAGAAATGGGAATGTTGAATTCAGAGGAGATTTAGGGGGAATATTATCGCTCACTGCCTTCAATTATTGGAAAGGCTGTCATGTGAAAAAGGAATTGGGTTTGGCCTCAGAGGGCAAAACCGAGAGCCTGAATGGGCGGAGGAGTTATAAGAAGGCAGATTTAGACTCAGTCTACAGGAAATACACCTATCAGTCAGATCTGTCCAAAACAGGACTAAGGCTGTCTTAGCAGGGAGTGATTTTATCATCCCTCCAGGCTGTCACAAATGGGGGCAAAATGGCAGCTGGGTAGCTCAGTGGATGGAGAGCCAGACCTAGAGACTGGGAGGTCTCAAACAAATCTGGCCTCAGACCCTTCCTAGCTGTGCGACCCTGGGCAAGTCACTTGATCCCCATTGCCTACCCTTACCACTCTTCTGCCTTGGAGCCAATATATATAGTATTGACTCCAAGATGGAAGTTTTATTTAAAACAAACAAATAAATAAATAAATAGAAAACGACGACGGCAACAACAACAACAACAAACAAATGGGGGCAAAATGACCAAGCAATTATCAAGAAGATTTCTGCTCTGGTGTTGTTGGTCAGGCTGGACCACCTTCCAACTCTTCAGATTCCACCATTCGAGGTCTTCATTTTTCCTTTTGGGTCAAGACTCCCTGAAGACCCCTTCCACAAGGAAGCCAGAGGAGGGGGGGTGCCCCTTGGAATCCAGGATCCTCCCCCTCCAGCGTCTTCTCTAGGGCGTGCTGAGTCAGCAGCCTCCATCCTAGTGTGGCTCCCTCTCCTCTTGCCCCCACTCCGCCCTGCCCCGCTCCTCCCTGGGCATGCTCCTGGCAGGCCCCAGCACGTCCGCCTCCTTGGAGAGCCTGCCAGGGTGCTGAAGAGCGAGCCGCCCCAGTTCCAGACGCCACTCCAGATGTTTCAAACCCCGCCAACAGCTGCCATGCTCCCTCTCTTTCTTGTGTCCGGGGCTACGAGCCATGTCCCCTCCAGGTCTCCTGCCTTGGCCCATGCTGGGGGGTGGGGGAGCCCCGGGGGTTCCTCCTTGGGTGAGGAGGGGTAGAGGGGGAAGGCGACTCTACTACCAGGGGACAGGCTATGTTCTGTGAATGCTAGTGACGACAGAGAGGAAGAGATAACCGCAAGGTCAAAGAACCCACCAACTTGTAGAGAATCTAAAAGTGGGGGTGAGCCCCAACTGTGGGTCACAAGACAAATGCCACTCACTTCTGGCTCGTGCTCTTCCATAACCTACCGACGGCCTTTATTTCCCCACATCTAGTCCTCAGATTCCTGCACAGAATACACCAGTACGTAGCAGAATATTTATCCATTGTCCCCAAAACGGTGCCCAGGCTTAAGAGTGATGCCCTGGTGGAACAACTTGTATCTTATTGCCTGCTATCTTGGGGAAGAGGAGAGAGAACATGGATCACCGAATGTTCGAAAATGACTATTAAAAATTGTATCAACATGTAAAAACAACCACAAAAAAGAGCAACGATGTCGGGGTGGTTCAGGGGATTGAGAGCAGGGTCTAGAGATGGGAGGTCCTGGGGTGCAATTTGGACCTCAGAGACTTCCCAGCTGTGTGACCCTGAACAAGTCACTTAACCCCCATTGCCTTGTCCTTACCACCCTTCTGCCTTGGAACCAATACACCGTATTGTAACTCTAAGATGGAAGGTGAGGGCTTAAGAAAAAAAGAAAATCAGTCCTTAGCCCTCTTGGAACCAATACCTAGAACTGATTCCAAGACACAAGGTGATGAAGTGGTGGTGGAGGGCAGAAGAAGGAGCTAGAGGTAGAGGTAATGCTGCATTGATCCCAATTGTTCCTGCCCAGGGATATCACACGGGACTTCAGAAATCCCCAGAAGCCTTTGCTGAACTGAATGTGGCTGGCTTGGAGGGAGATGGTGGTCTCCTTCTTGGCTAGTGATATGACATTATCACCATCAGAGAAGGTCAGAGCTAGAAGGCTCTTTAGACCGTAGAGAATGGGACATGGACTGTCAGAGCTTCGACCTGAAAAACATCATTCCTATTTTTATAGAACCATAATTTATAAAGAACTTTCCTTACAATAGTAACCCTTTGAGCCATGGGCATTAGTATCCACATTTTACAGATAAGGAAACTGAGGCTGAGGATGATGTGACCATAGCCACACACAGTAATACAATGCTAGAACTGGAACTCAGGACACTGGATCTTGTGCTCTTCCCACCCTACTCCAACTTCTCCTCAGAACTGGAAGGGATCTCAGAGCAATGTGGCACAGTGGGTAGAAAGCCTGGCTCAGGGCCAGGGAGGCCTGGGTTTAAATCCTATCTCAGGTATTTACTAGCTGTGTGACCTTAGGTAAGTAAATGACTTAGACTGTGTTGGCCTCAGTTCTTTATGTGTAAAATAAGGGTTAGCTGCCTTAAAGGGACCCTTCCAGCTGGAAGTTTATAAATCTGTACCTGGGAGCTTTGGAAGAGACCTTAGTAATTTTCTAGTCCATCGTGCCCCTTTTATTGGAAGTACTCCAAAACCCGGCAATGAGAAGCAATTTGCTTAAGGAAATATAGCTAATTAGTGATCAGTCCATAGGGTCTCTCCTCTTGCTTCTTGGTCATAGCACAAAGGAAGATAAATAGCAAACGTCTGCTATTAAAAAGTCAAGTGACGTGGACTGAGAGCCAGGCCCAGAGATGGGAGGTCCTGGGTTCAAATCTGGCCTCAGACACTTCCTAGATTGTGACCCTGGAGAAGTCACTTCACTCCAATTTCCTCAGTCCTTACCCACTCTTCTGCCTCGGAACCAACACCTAGCTATCTACTTTAAGAGAAAAGGTAAGGATTTTTACTTAAAAACAGAAGAGAAACCTCAAAAGTCTTTCCACTGCATCCTGGGGATGAGGTTCAGGAAGCATCCCTCTTTTCCTCAAGCCTCTGACCTGAAGTGTTCCATCCCCTCCCTCTTTAGCCACAACCTTTCACAAACACCATGAACCATGAAAGGAAGCAAAGTTTGGAGAAGAGACTCCATGGAGCATCATCAGAGCCAGAAGGGACCACAAGGCCAGTTCAGTCCTCCTTCAGTCGAGGCCTCAAGATATGAAACGACATGTCAAAAGTCACCGCAAATAAGTGGCAAAGGCTGGCCTCAAACCCGGGTTCTCAGAAGGATTTCTGAGGTTCCCTCGATTCTAAGACCGACGATTCTGAACAACTTTCCCTTTAGGTCTCCTGCTACCCTCAAAGAATGAAACTTTGTCCTACTGTGGCTGGGTCTCTGGGAATCTCTATATTATAGAATCATCATGACAGAGTTCCGAGGGATTGTAGAGACCATATATTCCAAACCCCTAGTTTTTTAGGGGGAGGACATAAGCCCAGAAAGGGAATAATTTGTCCAAGAGCATAAAGCCAGCGGGGACAGGAATTGAATACATGTCTCTTGACTCCTATGCCTATCATGTCAATGAAAGAGGCTAGTGGGAGGTAGGAGGGGGTTCCTTTTTTTTTTGGTGGGGGCAATTAGACTTAGGCATACATGATAGTTTAAGTCTAAAAGATTCTTGGACCCATAGGATTCTGGTGGAAGGAATGGGCTCTTGGGACCCATACAATGCTGCAAAAGAACTTGGAGGATTCTGGGAGGGGAGAAGACTTGAGCTCAGTTGCTGTGAAAGGATCAGAAATGGGTGAATTAGGTGAGGCCGTGAGGATTCTGGGAAGCAGAGGAATTGAGGCAGAGGGCTCCAGAGGATGCTGGGGGAAGGACTGGGAAGAAGAGGCCCAAAAGATTCTGGAAGAAATCTGATGTCTAAGATCATCAGGAAAGCCTGGGAGCCGGGATTGTGGGATGGGGACTGGGGGATTCTCTGTAAAGACTACAGCCTGGGAGGATTATGAGAATAAATGCTAGCCTGGCTCAGCCAGAGCCACTAGTCTAATGATCCTGGGTTCCTGAGCCTCCACCAGGAGCGAGGGAGCCTGGAGGAAGGAGCTGTCTCATTAAAGAATATTATGAGGAGGGGGACGCGGTTTGGGCACTGCTGCCGTGTGTGTGTGTGTGTGTGTGTGTGTGTGTGTGTGTGTGTGTGTGTGTGTGTGTGTGTGTGTAAGGAAGCACATTATCCATTGCTGTTTCCACCTTCTTTAGGTCTCAGCAAACTGAAGGGGTTGCACTAGACAACCTCCCTCGTACCTTCTAAATCTACAATTCTGTATGAAGGAATGGATGGTGAATTTTGAGCTGATCCTAGAGATCACCTAGCCCAAACGCTTCATTTTACAGGTGATAGAACCGAAGTCATGATGGATTAAGTGATTTATCCAAAGCCACCCAAGTCCTGGGGTCTGGACACAGATCACCTAACTATACATTCAGGGCGCACCGTCCAGGGGGAGCTGCCCGACCAGCTTCCTGGGCATGAAAACCACACGCATCGCCTAGTCCGAGCCCCTCATTTGACCGACGAGGGAACTGAGGCTTAGACGGAGGAGGGACCTGCCCAAGCTTATGCAGTGGTTAAACAGCAGAGCTGGATCCCCAACCCTGGGCCCTCTGACGACAAACTCGGTTCTCTTTCTGTAGGAGAGGGATGCACGGCAGCTTCCCCAAAGCCGGCACACAACACACCCAAACACGATAAATATGTAGGCTACAAATAACGATTGCCTAATGAGAAGATTCCTCGGTCAGATTGTGTCAAGCAACATTTGATAAAAGCAACACTAACAAGCCAACAGGAATGGCAAATGCAGAAAGCCACAGAAGCAAAGGTCTTTGGGAATTAGAAGAAACTGGAGGAAGGATAACGTTGGGCTACTTGGACCAATCTGACTCGAAATCGATGATCTTGTGGCCTAAATCCAACCCCTTCATTCCACCTGGGAGGATGCTGGGGTAGAAGACGGAAGTGACTTGCTCAAGGTCTCAAAGCCAGTCAGCTAAGTGGCTGAACCAGTCCCAACAACCTCCTCTCCATGCCTGTCCCATAGCCTTGGGTGGGGCTTCCACACCAGTACACTCACATTCCTTCACATATGGTGGGACAGAAGAGCTGTTCATTCTCTCTGTGAATATGGAATGGGCTGTCTTGGGCATATGGGTCATCATTCATTTCCTCCATACCCAGAATCAGTCTTGTGCAGTGTCAAGAGCTTGGGACTTTGAGTCAAGCTCAAATCCCAGTTTTATTAGCAGAGTGACCTTGGTTGAGTCATTAGTTACCCCCTCTGGAGCCTCAGTTTTTTTTTTTTTCATTTGTCCAGTGTGGGGTAGAAATTCTTGCAACACTGACCTTGCAGGGTGTCTCTTAGGTGAGTACTTCGTAGACCTGAAAGCACCCCAAAATATGAGCTAAGGCTATTACTATGATCAACCCTCCCTGATGGTGAGTCTTCAAACAGGTACTCAGCGATTGCTGCCACTCCTAAAGGATGCTGCCAGCATGGCGGGAGGGTCTCTGCTCTGTTTAGTTAGATGCCCCTTGAAGGGTCTTCCAGCTCTGGGAACACTAAAATTATAGAAAAGGGCCTCAGAGGACCAAAGTTTCTTACCTCTGATGCTTACTACCTGCATGACTGTGGGCATGACAGCCTCCCCCCAGCCTCAGTTTCCTCATATGTAAAAGGGGGAGTAGATCATTGGACCGGATGATCTCTGAGGTTCTTTTCAGCTCTAAAGTCTATACCTCCACCTTGATCCACCATCAGGACATTACTTTCCTCTTAGCACTTATCAAACAACACTAAGATAAATATAAAAAGGAAAAAAAAAGTCCCCCAACGGCATTCGAAGTCAGACAAACATGTCTTTTGCCTACGTGTCAAGGGGCAAAAGTCAGTCCCTCGGAAGCTCTCTATCAATCTATGGCTCCCTACCTGGGTCCCACCTCCTTCCTCCAATAGTCAATCAAAGAGGATTTATTAAATGCCTACCACGGGCCGGGCACTGCTGGGCACTGGGGTGGCCCAAATGATGAATGACCCAGTCCCTGGGGCTTAGGTTTTAATCGAGGTCACACTTTCAGGCCACTCCATTTAGCCAGAGATAGAATAAAGTCAAATGAAAACAACATTGTGTGAGAGAATGGATGCACATGTCTACAGTGGCTCTAGCCTCAAGCCCTGGACCACTCACAGCCTTCCCATCTCGCTCCTGGGCCTTATTGGAGAAAAGACAGGACCCTCTGCTGGGGATGATTTTGTCTTCCTCCCTTTCTCCTTCCCCATTGATGGAATGTCTTGGCAGCCCAGCCTGATGCCAGCAAGGGCTGTGATAAGACAGAACCCATGTTGGGCACAGTGTCAGGAAATTTTAATTACCCCCCCACCCCCGCCCCGGCTCTGACGCTCACCTTGTGTGACCTTGGGCAAGTCTTCCTCTTTGAGGCCTCATTTTCTTCCTCTGGGTAATGGGGATAAAGACACTTGTGCTCTCTACCTCTAAGACTTGTGGTGGAAATGGAATGTGATAATACTGTGAAGCCTGGATATAAATGGAATTCAAGATGGGGCTGGGGTCCCGGCTGTCCCACGGAAGCCAAAGGGGCCAAGGGGGGTGAGTTCGGATTTTTCAGGCATGAGATGGGCTAGCTCTGTCCAACACGGTGATCTTAAGCAGTCAGCAGTTGGCCTGGCCCTGTCTGAGTGACAGCTGGATTTCCCTTTCCTTGGGCTATGGCAGGAGTAGGGGCTGAGGAATTATTCAGCTGCTTGTTTACACGGCTGCCAGGGAGAAGTGTCAAAAACAGCAGCCAGAGGGGAACATGGCCTAGACTGAGCTCCTAATGGGGACTGTTGCCCCTTTCCATCCCTTATGTTTCTCACCAACTCTCCATCAACGAGGACTAAGAAAGCCCCTCATTTCTGTGCCTCTCCACCCTCCGCCCCCCGTCTCCCCTTCTTCCCCTCAATTTCTGCACAAAATTGAGGTCTCCCATTTTAGAGCCAGAGAGATACCAAAAGGTTATTCTTCCAAATTTGTCTGCCTCAGCAATAGGAACGATGGAGGAGCTAAACCAGGGACCTGGAAGGAATTTTTAGAGATCAGATAGCCCAATCCTATTTTAAAGAGGAGAACAGAAAGGCCAAGAGAATTGAAATGACTTGGCTAGGATCACACAGCTCATAGGCAGCAGTGCTAGGATGAAGTCCAAGTCTATTACCCTCCCATTGCCTCAAACCCTCCTTAAGAGAAGTTCTGCTTTATGGGCTCTTTCTTGGGGAACACGCCCCAAACAGACAATTTCCCTCGATTTAATTAGACAAACGTCTAGTAAGTACCTACTGTGGGCAAAGCCCTCTATCAGGGCAGGGGGAGAAATATATAATGAGAGAATGCATAGTTCTGACACTTGAGAATTACCCAGCTGAAAAGGGGGATGTGATACAAACACATCTATGGCAGGTAGATCAGAGAGGGCCAAGTGCTGGGGGCGTTCTGAGGTGAGAGACGTCGGGTGCCGTGTTTCTATCCTACCCACTTGGCTGCTCTGGTCATGGAGGTGGTCGGGCCACGTAGAGAAAACCCTTGAACCAAAGTTTTTGCTGTGGGTCTTCCCAGGAAGGAGCTGTGGCGGCATCTAATCCAATCCCCTCATTTTTCAGAAAAAGAAACTGAGGTAGAAACTTGTTTGAGGAGGAAATGGAAGCAGAAAGAGTGCACTCGTCACCCAGGGAGCAGAGACTCTCGCTTGGACTCAAACCCAAATCTGATTCCGTATCTAACATTCTTGCCACTTCCCTGCCCTGCCTGCCAACCCGATCACTGTCTGCTCTTCTATTTTGGGCTCTGGGAGGAGGGCTAGTTAGGCCTGAAATAATCATAGCAACACCTGGAGTGTCTACCGTCTTCCTTCATCTCTCAGACGCTTTTCTAGCAGCTATGTTGCGTTGGATTATCCCCCTTTCCGCCATTCTTGTGGAATGGACATCACTGGAGCTAGAAGGGACCTTAAGAGATTGTCTGGTCCACCACCCCTCCTCACCCTCATTTTACAAAGTAGGCAACTGAGACCCAATAAAAATACTCGTTGAAGTCACAGAGGCTGTAAACAACGGAGCTGGGATTCAAATCTAGGTCCTAGGACTCGCAAGGATCATGGGATTATCAGATTTGGAACTTTATAGGGGCTGTAGAGAATATACCATCCAATCTATTTATTTTACAATGAGAGCTCCTCTAGTTGCTTCCTATGTCCCCCTGGGCAAGACAAGAGGCAGGAGGCCTCTCTGGGCCTCAGTTTACCCCTTCTTCAACAATAGAAGGATGGACAAAATGATCCGTAAGGTCCTTTCTATCCTTAAGACTTGTGACCCCCAAGAAACAGAGACCCAGAAGTATGGATAAGAGACTTCCTGAAGATTCCACAGGAAGTCAGGTGGAAAGGTGGGACTTAAGCTCAGATTGTCTGGATCCAAATCCAGCACCCGTTCCATTAGCCCCTGCTGGTGATTGCCCTGGAGCCCCACAGAGTCTGGGCCAAAGGGACGAGGGGCGCAGCCTCCAGGGTCCCCCTTCCTTCCTCTCTCAGCTTCTCTTTCCTTCTCCCTCAACCAGAGTCCTTGCCTCTTCCTCCCGAGCCAGGGCCTGCTGCTGGGATTACTGACACATACTTCTAGCAAGTCCCAGCAGGCAGGCCGAGACGCTGCTCTCTGCCCGGGGCCACACATTCACCCGCTTCCATCGGTGGCACGTTTCGCTTGGTAAAGAATGTGAAGGCACTGCACCTCCAGCGATTTCACCCAGGACGCTGAGGAAGAAGGGAGGGAGCCAGGGGAGGAGGGAGGGCGGGAGGGAGGGAAGGAGGAAGATGAAGTGGGGAAAGGGGAAGCGATGGCTTTGGACCCTGGCAGGCCCTTACCCTCACCCCAGCCCACCCCAACCCACTGTGGGTGGGCAGCTGGCTGCTGACCTCTGGGCTCAGGGCCAGAGCAGGAGGAAGAGAAGGAAGCAGAAGGATTAGGGTTCAGAAAGATGTAGGGTGTCTCTCCCTACTTGGAAGTGCTAAATTTGGGTCACCCATTTCCCCCCACCTCCAATGCTAAAAATCATTTAATTTCTTTTCCTTTAACAGCTGAGGAAAGGCCCTTCTCCTCTGGAGGGCCACAGGATCACACATTTAGAGCTGGAAGGGATTTTACCATTATCTTGTCCGACCATCTCACCTTAGAGAGAGGAAATGACTTGTCCAAGGTCAGACAGATAAATAGGAAGATCCTGGACTTGGTCTCCAGTCCTCTGACTCTAAATTCATTACACACTATGGGATATGCCATTTTTACTCCCAGAATGTCACATGGAAGGGGGATACCTGGCTTATGTGTTGCTTTGTCCGCAGTGTGGTAACAGGTATCGTTCCCTCCCCAGACTTGCCAAGAGACCTTGGAAGTCACCAAATCCATCCCCGCACCTGGGCGGAAATCGGCTGCACTTCCTTCTCCCTAGAAGGACCCTTTTCTTCTCCGCCTCCCCAATTCTGATAAAAGTGTCTCTTTGGGACCTTAAACAAAGTACAACCTCTATGAGAGTGGGCTTCCCTATCTGTAATATGAAGACACCAATGCTTAGACTGGCTACACCACTGGCTACTTTTCACCACGAGAAGGGTCTTTTAGCTCTTCTAGGTTCAATAAAAAGGATCCGTGTTTTTTTTTTTTTTTAAGCCTTTATCTTCCATCTTAGAATGAATACTGTGCATTGGTTCCAAGGCAGAAGAGTGGTAAGGGCTAGGCGATGGGGGTTAAGTGACATCCCCAGAAGCACATAGATAGGAAGTCTGATTTGAACCCAAGACCTCCCATCTCTGGGCCTGGCTCTTAATCCCCTGAGACACTTACAGTCCCTGCTCCCACCACTGTTAGATGGCACCAATAAGAAAGACCTAGAATTGCTGTGGATTTCCTTCCAAATTCCTCCTCTGAAAATTTTAACCCACCTTTACTTCTGCTAACAAATAATGAAGCCCTGGTGGGAGGGAGAATTTGAACTCAGAGTTTCCCAAGCTACCTAACAGAGGCAAAACAGATTCTGCTTCTTGAAATGAGCTCTGGTCATGATCCATCAATAACTCTCTATGCCTTAAAAGAACAAACTGAAAAGCTCCTGTCTAGCATTTGAACTCCACAGTTGACCATTCATCTGTCTCGCCAAACATCTCCAAACATCCAAACAAGAATTAGTACTGTGTATTGGTTCCAAGGCAGAAGAACTGTAAGGGCTGGGCAACTGAGGTTAAGAGACTTGTTCAGGTCACATAGCTAGAAAGTATCCCCCAAGTCACCCAGTTGTTCCTCCTTTTGTCTTTTTAGTAAAACCTCCCCCAATGATTCAATATGAAAAGAAATGAACTCTAGGATTTATCAAGCATATTTACCTAAGAAATAAAAAAGGGATTAATCTCAAGTTGGAGTATTTTCATAGGATAACATAGTTATTTACCAAATATTCCCAAAATCCTCTTGTTGAGCTTTTCACCCCTTCACGGGAATGTATTTATTGGAATTTCGTAGAATTTTTAATAGAATAGAATTTAATAGGAAAAAGCCTTGGCTGGGAGTTAACTATGGTTGACTTGGAGTTCAGTCTTGGCTCTGCCACTAATGACAAGTCAATTTATCTCTCTGAGGATCAGTTTCTTCAACTGTAAAATAAGGATGATGTGTAATTGGGAAAATAAAATAATTTTGAATAAAAAAATAAGGATAATGATATTTAAACTAGCCACCTCACAGGATTACTTCGAGGAAAACATTTATTCACTTTAAAATACTCTAGAAACATGTTCCTCTTCTTTTTATTATGATAACAAAGGGACTGTATCTGCAATTTCATTGGTTCAAAGAGCTCCCAGAAGAAGAGACTCCTACAAATTTTCTGAAATCTTAGAGTTGTCTGGTACGTGAGAAGTTATGAAACTTGCAAGGAGGTAAGGTTTAAAAAAAAAAAGAGTTTGGGTTTTTCCCTTCATGTATATGTCCACTTGCCCTGCAGTGTCATGGAAGGGGCCACAGGACTTGAACGTCTAAGACTAAGGAAGCCAGAAAGTGTCAGGACGTGTGTCTACAAGAGATCTCCAAGATTTTGTTTAAGGAGCAAGAGACGAGGAAATTATTTTCCTCTACCTTCTCTGTAAGTATTGCCTCTCTATTTGACTCACACAATAAAATTTATCAGTCTAAAAAGCAGACAAACAAACAAAAATATAGATGAGGAAATCCTCACTCTGGCACCAACTCTGACGCTAACTTCCTCATTGTGAGACCTTGGGCAAGTCACTTCTCAAGACTCAAGGCAAGGCAGAGATGGAGATCTAGATGTTCCTCAAGTCGGAGGGGCTATTTCCTGGCTCCTCCTCCCATCACCCTGCAATTTCTTTAGAGGGTAGGGATATCATCTCTCATCAGTTCAAGACTGAGGAATGGAAAAAGATGAATAAGACCCATAAATTAAGAACTAGAAGGGCCCTTTGAAGTCTAGTGCAACCCATTCCTTTTATAGATGAGGAAACTGAGACCCAGAGAGATCAACTGTCTTTCCCCCTGACCAAATGAGAGGGACGGGATTTGAACCCCAGTCCAAATCCACTGTTTCTTCTGCTGTATCAGTTGGGGAACTGGTGGATTATTTAGCAGAGAAAATCTATAGCCATGAAATATTGCCTCGCTCTTCCTTATCTTTTCCACTGTGAGCAGGGCCAGAAGAACCATCTGGTTCCAAATTCCATGATATTATGAAGTCTATGAACCTCTTACACTGTTATTTTAATGTGTGTGAGTGTGTGTGTGTGCCATTTCCACAGCTAGGCTATAAGGTCCTGGAGTAGAGGGGCCACGTCTTAAATGGCTTTATATTCCTCATAGCACCTGGCTCAGGGAATTATTCATTATATCTATGTGAAATAAAACTGGCTGGAAATGTAACCTGAAAAATGAATAACTAATAATAAGAGCCATTATTTACGCAGTGCTTCAAGGTTTGCAAAGCACTTTACGTAGGTTAGCTCATTTTTATTCTTTCAACCACCCTGAGAGGTAGGTGCTTTTATTAGCCCCATTATACAGATGAGAAAACCAAGGCGCAGAGTGGTTAAGTGACTTGCCAGGATCACACAGCTGGTTAAGTGCCTGAGCAGGTTGACACTCCATCCTTCGCTCCATCGTCTTAGCCGCCCTAAAATGGATTCAGAGCGAGACTTGTGAGCAGAAGACGTTCTGTTCAAAAGGTCGTGGCAGATGGGTACGGCTGCTGAAACTTCCTTTTCGAAATCATGGTAATCCTAGAGTGGAGGTCTAGTTCACGCTCCCACTAAATACATGAATCCATTCTGTAACAACTTCGAAGAGGTTCAAAGCCTCTGCTGGAATACTTTCAGAAACAGTAAACTTAGACTTCCTATTCTACTATTAGCTGTTATTGTAAGCAAGCTCTTCCCCTTGTTGAGCCAAACTGGCCTCCCCAAACTCCTCCATTTTGCATTAACAAGGCATTCCATCTCTGGGTTCTGGGCATTTTCTCTGGTTGTCCCCCATGCCTGAAATATTCTTCCTCCTCATCTCCAATTACAGGTTTCCCTGGCTTCTTTTAAGCCTCAACTAACCACTCCACCTCTTTTTTTTCCCCAAATAGGGTTAAGTGACTTGCCCAGGGTCACATAGTTAATCTCTGAATATAGATTTGAACTCAGGTCTTTGACTCCAGGGTCAGTACTCTATCCACTGTGCCACCTAGCTGCCTCAAAATTCCATTTTCTAAAGGAAGTCTTCTCCAACTTCTCACTTCTGGTGTCTTCCTTCTCTTAATTACTTCCTATTTATCTTTTTTTTGTAGCTTGTTTTTGTGTTGCCTCCCCCATTAGATTGGGAATTCCTTGTGAGTAGAGACTGACTTTTACCTCTTTTTGTAACCCCAGTATTTAGCATATTGCCCTGCACATAATAGGTGCTTCTTCTTCTTTTTTTTTTTTTTAACCCTTACCGTCTTAGAATCAATACTCTGTATTGGTTTTAAGGCAGAAGAGCAGTAAGGGCTAGGCAATGGGGGTTAAATGACTTGCCCAGGGTCACACAGCTAGGAAACATCTGAGGTCAGATTTGAACCTAGGACCTCTCATCTCTAGGTCTGGGTCTCAATCCACTGAGCCACCCAGCTGCCCCCATAATAGGTGCTTCTTAAAGGTTTATTGATTGACCGACTGGTTGATTTCTGCCCACTGGTTCTAGTCCTAATTCACGAAGAACTAGTTTAAACCTTCTTCCCACACGACAATCCTCCAGATAGCTGAAAACAGCTGCTATGTTCTCCTTAAGTCTATTTTACCACAGGCCTAAACATCTCATTTTCTCCAGTTTTCTTTATGATTTCCAGATCTCTCATAATTCAACTTAGCACAGAAAAATGTAAGATTTTGAAATCTATTTTAGGGCAAGAGGGAATCTGACCATAGTGGTTCATATGAAAAAGACACGGGGGTCTTAGATGACCAGAAGTTATGACCAAGCACTTAAAAAAAGAAAGCAAACATGATTGTAGATTGCATCAATAGAACAGTGCCCAAAATAAGGGAAATCGAGGTCCTAAAGTTTAGTTTGCTTCTTTCTTTTTCTTTCTTTCTTTCTTTCTTTCTTTCTTTCTTTCTTTCTTTCTTTCTTTCTTTCTTTCTTTCTTTCTTTCTTTCTTTCTTTCTTTCTTTCTTTCTTTCTTTCTTTCTTTCTTTCTTTCTTTCTTTCTTTCTTTCTTTCTTTCTTTCTTTCTTTCTTTCTTTCTTTCTTTCTTTCTTTCTTTCTTTCTTTCTTTCTTTCTTTCTTTCTTTCTTTCTTTCTTTCTTTCTTTCTTTCTTTCTTTCTTTCTTTCTTTCTTTCTTTCTTTCTTTCTTTCTTTCTTTCTTTCTTTCTTTCTTTCTTTCTTTCTTTCTTTCTTTCTTTCTTTCTTTCTTTCTTTCTTTCTTTCTTTCTTTCTTTCTTTCTTTCTTTCTTTCTTTCTTTCTTTCTTTCTTTCTTTCTTTCTTTCTTTCTTTCTTTCTTTCTTTCTTTCTTTCTTTCTTTCTTTCTTTCTTTCTTTCTTCCCATACTTTCCATTTAGAGTCAATACTGTGCACTAAGTCAGCACTGTATATGTTCCAAGGTAGAAGAGCAGAAAGGGCTAGGCAATGGGGGTTAAGGGACTTGCCCAGGGTCGCATAGCTAGGAAGTATCCAAGGTCAGATTTGAACCCAGGACCTCCTGTCTCTAGGCTTGGCTCTCAATCCCCCAAATTTGCCTACTTTTGAAATATCATTTTAGGAAGGATTTTAATGGCCTCATTCAGAAGAAGATGATGAGAAAGAGGAAGGGACTAAGATCAGGGTATAGGAGCATCAGCTGAAGAAATTGGGTTACTTAGTCTGAAGAAGAGAAGACTTAGGGGACAAAGGGCACAATGACTATTTCAAGTTTTTGAAGGGTTAGTCTTCAGAGACTACACTTGTTCTCTTTAGCCCCAGAAGGCAGAACTTGGCTCAATGGAAGATACAGTTTACCAGAGGCAGTTTGCAGCTGGATAGAACAAAGAACTTTCTAAGAATGAGAGCTGTCCAGCAATGAAACAGACTGCCTTGGCAAGATGGCAGTTCTCTATCTTTGGAAGCCTTTTTGGCAGAGGTTGGTTTGAGGACCCAAATATATCTTAAAAAGGGATTCCTGTATTATGAGAGAATAGAATGGAGAAGAATTTGAATTAAATGGTTTTTTAAGGTCCTTCCTAAGCTCTGAAGAGTCTATGGCTTTAATTAGGCCTTGGAAGGAAGGGACTGGATAAAAAAAGAAACTAGTCATGGGGGGCTGGGTTCAAATCTTTGCTTTTCCACTTACTATATGAGTGACATTGAGTCTTCTCTTTGTATCTCAGTTTCTCCGTCTATAAAATGATGTTGTATGAAATGACCTTACCTAAATTTAGCATACTTTGATGAAGGAATATTCTTTGGAGAGGATGGAACATGAAAATAGCATGAGTCAAGGACCAGAGGCAGGAACACATATGATCCGTGATCGAGAGAGTAAAGAGACTAGTCTGGCTATAGCTTGTAGGGGACCCTATTATAGAAAGGAGGGGGAAGATAAGGCTAGAGGGGAAATTGGATTTTACTAAAGATTTTATGCTGATGGTTTCCCCCTCTTCTGCTTGAATATTCTCAGAAGAACCAAGTCTTGTGGCTCTATGTTTTTCCTTATATGTAAAGAGGAGGCTAAGGAGTCATTCCCGCTTTTATCGAGAGAATGAGTGCCTAAAACATGGACTTCCAGTCCCCAAAGAAGAGTGCCCTGCTAAAAACCTAGAAGGTAATAGGGATTTCTCCATATCCTCTATCTATTTTTTAAACCCTTACCTTCCATCTTAGAATGGCCTCTGGTTTTGTCCTACTTTTGTGATTTGCTTACTCTGCAAAAAGGAACTTCTCTCTTCCTACCCCTCTGGATATCTCTCTAGAATGTAGTATATTCCTACTTTTCTTTATAATATTTTTGGGAATTTTTCTTATTCCCCCTCCTAGACAGTAAGCTCCCTGACAGTGAAACAGAATTTCTATCTTATTTCATCTTCGTATCTCCAGGGCACCTTGGACCTAATAGGCTCTTCATCAATGTTTGATGATTGAATTGTAAGGCCTTGTGAGAAAGGCAAAGATGAACAAGATCTATTGCCTATATTGAAGAAGTTTCAGCTTTTGTAGAGGAGGCAACATTCACTATAGGAAATGACTACTGGGAGGACAGAAAGGTGGCTCAGTGGATCGAGAGCCAGTCCTCAATATGGGAGGTCCTGGGTTCAAACCTGGCATCAGTCATTTCCTTGCTGTGGGATCCTGGACAAGTCACTCTACCCTCATTGCCTAGCCCTTATGACTCTTCTGCCTTGGGATGAATCTACAGTATTGGTTCTAAGACAAAAGGTAGATTTTAAAAAAAGAAAAAGAAAAAAATGAGCACTAGCAATACAAGTCAGGGGTATGTGCCAAATTGGGGCAAGTTAGCGTGAGGCTCAAGAGAGGGAGGGCCTTGTGTGGGTTGAGGTGGTCAAGAAGCAGGTAGCCATGATGTAGAGGAAAGAACGTGGAACTAGAAAGATGATTCTGAATTCAATCCTAGCTTTGCCATTACTTCACTGCAGGACTCTGGACAAGACCAATTTCTTTTTCTGAGTCTGTTTTTTCATCTGTAAAATGGGGCGATTGGATGGGTTGATTCCCTGAGGTCTCATCCTGCACGATCACTCGAAAGCACCAAATGGGAATTCGAGTCGATGACGTGGAGTGGAGGAAGGAGTTCCAAGAGGAATGGAAGAACAAAGAGGAGGGGAGGATGACTGCGTTCAGAGCACTGCTTTTGGGTGCCCGATCTCATCTGTTTGTTTTGTGGCAAGAACAATGAGGAAACTCCCCTGCGTTTGTGATGGTGAACAATGAAAAAATGTGCCAAGCAAAGGAGTTGGGATTCTGTCTTTGAGCCTTGGAGTGGGAGCTAGAATAAGTTCTTAGGCAGGTGAATGACAAGAAGAAAGCAGTGCTATAGGAACACTAGTCTGTGAACAAAGTGGGTGAGGCGGAATGGAGACCCAGAACGAGGAAGGAAAAGATGTTAGGAACCTGTTCAGTGGATCTAGGTAAGAATCTGCTGTGCTGGCAGTGCACTTGGCAAAGGAAGAGGGAATCGATTGCACTAGCTGGTCTATAATAAAACCTGCTGGAGAAGGAGAATCTCAAGGGCTGGAACCTTAGATCAACCAGCCTAGTCTTTTAGTTAATTCATCCCCTCAGAGAGGTCACTGGCTCTATTTGAATACCTTTAGTGACAAGGAACTCATTCCCTAATAGCCCATTCCACTTCTGCATGTCTCCCCTTATTTGAAAAGTTTTTTTTTTTTTACATTGTGCCCAAACTGAATTCATGTACCGTATACTGATCCTCCCATCTCCCTGCCCTTCCTCTGCCCACTCACTCATCCTAGTTTTTCCCTCTGGTACCACATCAAACAAATCGGATCCCTCTTCTCCATGGCATTCCTTCAGAGACTTGTAGTCTGCATCTATTTTATCACCAAAGTCTAAATACCCTCCAATTTCTTCAACCGATCTTTGGATGACATGATTTCTGGTCTCTCCAAGCAGTCCCTCCCTTCACTCTACTCATATCACAACCAGCCTCATTGAAGCCCTCGTTATTGATTAGAAGGACCATTGTAATATCCTTCTGATTGGTGTCTCTTCATCGAGGCTCTCTTCTAGAGTTGTAGCTAGGGTGGTGTCATGGCACTTCGCCCCACGGCGGGAAATTTAAAGAGTCCTAAACCAGAAAACACCAGGCGCAGCCATTCTTCTTCCCCTGCCAGTTCTCTTCCCTAGAGAGGCAGTTTTGACCTGTGGCAGCTCCCGGCCTCTGCCCAACCAGCCCTCTGGTGATAGCCTGGAACTTCCTCTCCTCTAAGCAACTTAGAGAGCTCAAGTCACCTTGGGATGCATTTCTTTCCTCAGGTAGAGGCTCTCCAGCTGCCATTTCATCTCTTTCCATTCCCCAGCTCATCCTAGATATAAAAATGGCCAGCAATGGCTCCTCTCCATCCTCCACGTAGCCAGTAAATTGATATCACTGAAGTACAGGTCTGGCCACCCTCCCCTGGCGCTCATGAAACTTCACTGGTTCCCTATTGCCTCGAAGATCACCTCCCAACTCTTCGGTTGGGCATTTCCAGCCTTTCGCAGTCTGGCTCCAATCTCTCTTTTCAGGTAGATTAAACCCTGCTCTCCCTCAGGCACTCTACATTCCAGCCAAACTGGCCTACTAGTTGTTTCATATACACAACATTCCATCTCCCATCTCCATGCCTTTGCACAGTCTACCTACTCCTCCTGAATGGAATGCTTTCACCAGGGCCTCTTGAAAACCTTCCCTCCCTTCGGGGCACAGCCACTATCTAAACAATTATTTTGTATTTATCATATAAATATGTATAGATGGCATTTAGTTATTTGTGTATGTTATTTTTTCGGATAGGACATAAAGTCTTCTGAGGTCAAGGACTGTTTCCTTTTCATCTTTATAACTGTAATAATACCTCACATAATGCCCGACACATAGTAAGCAGTTTATACAAGCTTGTTGAATTTAATGGTTATTTCATTCCTCTCCTTCCCAACCTGGGAGAGCTGCCTGCACTTTCTCTGCCTAACAACATCCTAGTCAGCCTTCTAGCCCTAGTTTGAGCCCCATCCTCTCCGGGAAGCCTTCCCTGACCACTCCAGCCTACAATGGTCCATTTTGGTTGGAGCCGACAATGTCTAGAGAGGAGAAAGATGAAGACTGGAAAGGTAGGGTGATGCTCGAATTTGTCCGGCCTTGTACTTGGTAGACAAAAGGGAACTACTAAAGATTTCATCCAAAATGGAACTCATCTTTTCCCCCAAACCCATGACTTCTCCAAATTTCCCTGTTTCTATTGGGAAAACCACCATCCTTGTAGGTCCCAATCCCATAACCAGATCCAATCCAGTTGCCCAGTCCTGTTGATTCTGGCTCCACCATTTGTCTCATCCATTCCTCATGTAACCTCTACCCTAGTTCAGAACCTCATCACCTCTGGCCAAGGCTTCTTCAAACCCTCCTATTGTTTCCTCTTCTTCCAATTTTCCCTTCTCCATTCCATCTTCCACATAGCTGTCAAAATGATGTTCCTAAAATACAGCTCTGATCATAGCACTCCCCTCACTCAGAAATCTTTAGTGGATCCCCATTGCTTCGAAGATTGAAAATATGCACCGCTGGGCCTAGTATTTAAAATGAGCTATAGTCAGTTCCAATGATTCTATATTATTCTCTTCCTACATTCTCCATCCCACTCAAATTGTCCAGCTAGCTGTTTCCTGCCCACATGCCATCTCTTGGGTCCTCCACGTGTGGAGTGTACTTCTCCCCCACCTTGACTTCTTAGAATTCTTAGCTTTCTTCCACAGCACAGCTCAGGTGTTACCCTCCCATGTTTCCCCTAGTTTTCAGTACTCTTTCTCTCTTGCAATTACTTCGTATTACGGACTTTGTGTTGACTGACTCGCGTACACATTGTATTTTCCCCTTACTCAGTTGAAGAGGACAGAAACTTCCATTCCTGTCTTTCCATTTCCAGAATTTAGCGGATAATAGGGAGCATTTATTCAATAATTGTCGGATCGAATTTAGCTGAATTGCATCTTTTTTTAGAACACTGATATGACCAGATCAATATCAAAGATGATTCTGGTAGCTCCGATAGTCTGCTTTGAATGGGGAGAGAGTAGAGATAGGAAGAACTGGTAGGATTCTAGTGCAATAGTCCATGGGGTCATATGAGGATTTATACCAGCAGAAACCCCGAGGAGAGGGCAGATTCAGGTCCAAATTCTGAATTCATGGTCCATGGACAGATTTCAGGGATTTTGTTAACTTTGGATGGGGAGAAATACGTTTTAATTTCTCCTAGCCTCTAATTGAAATAAAAACCAACCCACCAACCTTACCTCCATCTTAGAATTAATACTAAATATTATTTCTAAGGCAGGAGGGTGGTACGGGCTAGGCAGTGGAAGTTAAGTGACTTGTCCAGAGTCACACAGCTAGGACGTGTCTGAGGCCAAATTTGAACCCAGGACTTCCTGTCTCTAGATCTGATTCTCAATCCACTGAGCTACTACTCACCTCTAATTGAGATTTAGCATTTTTGTCAGTTATAGATCTAAGTTAGCTTTTTGTCAGTTATTTATATGTATATATATGTATATATATAGATAGATAGATAAAAATTAGATTTTTGTCAGTTATAAATATAGACAACCGCGGTAATATTAGACTTCAGAAGATTGTCAGAAAGGGTCTACGACACAAAAAAATGTTAAAAGTCTCTGGATTAAAGAGTAGTTCAGAAAAGGAATTCAAAGGGTTTAGTAAGTGGCTTGGGAATCTAGAATATGAAGAAACTGCCTTAAATTGCCTTTAAGTTTGAATATTCCACGATTCCATGATATAATGCTGCTGATGGCACAAATGCCATGAGTTCGATTTTGTTTCTTTATGGCTTTAGCTCTTTGCAGGTAGGATTATTCACATTTTCTAGAAAAAGAAATTGAATTTTAGGGACATTCTGCAAATTGGCCAGTAAGTGGTAGAAGTAGGACTAACTCTAATGTGAATGCTGACAATTTATCCTATGTACTTTCTACTACACACAGATTTGGAGTCAGAGCAACTGGGTTCAAATCCAGACTCCCTTGATTCCTGTCTATAGGATCTAAAATGTCACTTAAGCTTTCCCGAAGAAGCCTCAGTTTCTCATCTGTAAAATGAAGGAATCTGGACTCCGTGACTTCTATGATCCTGCTACTAGCTGTGGCACCGCAGCAATGAAAAGAGTAAGCAGGACGTTAGGACGGATTTGAAGGCGTGTGGCATGTAAGGGCCAGTATACTTTGTTACTCATACCTTCATTAGAGGGCCAGGCCTACTTTGGGTCACTGGAGTTTATAGTTGCAAAGAGGAACTGGAGGGTGTCCAGAGAAAATTAAGAGAAAGCCCGGACAAGCTTGTACTATTCTAGAAGGCTTCTTGGGATAATGGAAAATCCCAGATTCCCCAAATCCAGAAAACCTGAGGTCGAGTCCTAAGTCTGTCACTAATACCAGCTGTTTGACTTTGTTAAGCCACTTTTTCTTAGCCTTAATTTGCTCACATGTGTAATGTGGGGGTCATTGCTAAGGGCCTCTCGGGATCGACTTTTCTGCCTTTTTTAGCTGTGACATTCTATGTCAGCTCCGATATCCTCTTCTCTAACGTCCTGTTTTTCAGGCCCTTCTCATTGCTCATAGGATCCTTATTTGTCTTTGAGGCTTGGGGCTGAACCGAATGACTGCTGGATGCTGCTGGCAGGCAGCCTGTGGGTTCTAGGATTCTCTGCTGAGCTGCCTCTCACTCCTCCCGCTTAGCCAGGGATCTTTGATTCGGTGATCTGGCCATTCGATTAGCCTTTCGGCTACCTTCACATTCCCGGGTCTTTCTAATTCGGGTTGCCTCTCTTTCCTTGCTCTGCCCAGCTTACCCTAAGAACTCTCCTTTCCAGAAGGGCTTTCTCCCAGAAACCCTTCCAGGTAGAAGTATTCTATTTTACCCAAGAACAGGGAGGTTCTGATAAGTGACCTGACTTGCCCATGGGTGTTGGAACAAGAATTTGAACCAAGGTCTTATGATTCAAAATGTGGAGAATTCTTCCCCGGGATCCCAAGGCTGCCTCGGAAAGGATGGGCTCTGATGGAGGGAACGCTCGACTTTTCCCAGCTTTGTTCCTGGAAAGCCCAGATCAGGTTCTGGGGGATGGGGGCAGTTTTTCAAAGTTCCTCAGTGTGTTGCCAACACCTCCCTCTCAGCAACCCCCCACCCCCACCCCCAGACGAACCGACTTCAAAAGCCTAATTGCCCCTGATTTGGGCTGTTTCCTTGTTTTGTTTCTCAGGTGAGGAGGTTCCCCGGTCAGTTTCACTTTTATATGCAATGGCTGTTACCACAATGCCCCAGCTATCAGTCCTCTCCTCTGTTTGGGAGAGCTTTTTGAGAGGAAGTGATGGCTTAGAGGTGTTGTAATTTTTTGGGGGGGTTGGGGGTTGCAGAAGCCAAGAAACAAAAGAATAATTAGGGAGGCAGAGAGTAAAAGTAGGGGTAAAAGGAGGGGTGAGAATTTAAAAGACTAGGAACAATACCCCTTCCAAAGAAGTCAGAAAACCTAGGTGTGAATCTCACACTAAGGTGAGAATGCGCTTACTCTATGTGTGACCTTAGGTAAGTCACTTAGTCTCTCCTGGCCTCAGTTTCCCCATCAGTAAAATGGAATGAATTGGACTAGGCAAATCCTACACTCCATTCCAAATCATAAATCGGCACTTGAAGGGATTTTGGAGGAAATCTAGTTCAAACCTCAAATATCTCTCTCTTACAGACAAGAATGCTTGCTATATGCTAAAGGAAAAAGGGGGAGAGTTGAAGGCTCTAAGATATATATATATATATATACATATATATAT